>NW_012102488.1:607021-607900 GCF_000951045.1 Mandrillus leucophaeus
AGGCGTAGTGGCGCATGCCTGTAATCCCAGCTACCTGGGAGGGTGAGGCAGGAGAATCGCTTGAACCCAGGAGGTGGCAGTGAGCTGAAATTGTGCCATTGCACTCCAGCCTAGGCAACAAGAGCAAAACTCCATCTCAAAAAGAAAAAAAGAAAAGAAAAAACAAGTCAGATATATCACTTCAAAATATTAAATGATTTTTTCTCAATGCCACTTGCAACAGAAGGCTGTCTGAAAGCTTATTTTGTTGGATGTTTAATTTGCAAGGATTTAAAAAGCATAGCAGTCCTTATTTTTTCAAAAAGTTAGTCAGTGGGCCATAAAAAAAATCATTGTTCTTAAAGACAAGGAGCATGATGTACAAAAATAAGCATGTCTTATGCAGTATTAACAGTTTTGATATTAAATGTTAAGAAACTTTCAAAGAGTTATACACAAAGACATGGATAACTCTGGAAATCTTTCCAAGTGGAAAGAAGGGTAGGAATTACACACAAGATGGCCCTGAAATTCCAGCCAGTTCTATCTATAATTCAGAAGCCAACCATACTCTGCAGAATACATGGAAGTGCATCAGTAAGACGGTACCAAGTGGCAAAGCTATGGAGATGAGATTTACACCATGCTCCCCCTGGTGCCAGTGACTAGGTGTGCAACAGAAACCCCAAACTGTGTATTATGTTCATAATTTCATTTTCCTAATTGGTTAAATGGGAATAATACCCAAAACTTCCCAACTTCTTATATTTGAAAAAGATTTGTGTACCTCTAAACTAAATACTAAAAAAAAAAAAAAATCAAAGTATTTTAAGTTTACATCTTTTAAGATTAATATTTCACTTACCACCAGATACCACCACTTTGGCACCTGTTAGCTCT
>NW_012102488.1:613885-616303 GCF_000951045.1 Mandrillus leucophaeus
CATGTATCCTTATAAGAGGGACACAGAAGGAGATTGAATGCAGTCCCACAGAGAAGATGATATGAAGACAGAGGCAGAAGTTGTAGTGATGTGGCCACAAGCCCAGGAATATCAGAGTACCCATCAGAAGCTGGAAGAGGAAAATAACAGATTATCTCCTAGAGCCCCCAGAGGGAGTATGGCCCCTGCTAACACTTCAACACACCTCTGGCCTCCAAAGCTGTGAGAGAAAAACTTTGTTGCTTTAAGCTACCAAGTTTGTAGTAACTTATTACTGTAGCCAAAATAAACTAATAGCACCTAAAATAGTACCTGGAATACGGCAGACACTTAATACTTGTTCAAAGAAAGAATGAATGAAAATAAACCCTGAAATACTACCATCTGATTATACAGTGTCTATATAATGCCTTTATTCTGACAAAACTATTACTGTTTCTATGGGTACACATGTTATGTAATAGAAATGCACAGGAAAACCACAGAAAGTTACAGGAAAACCCTGGAAAGTTATATGTAAAACTCTTAAAAGGAGGGTGAGATGATAGAATTGGGACATTTTAATATATATTCATCGTAGTGATTGTATAATTCAAAAATAATCAAATGTCTTTAAAAAGATTTTTTTTCGAAACAGGGTCTCAATTATGTTGCCTAGGCTGGTCTCAAACTCTTAGGCTCAAGCAATCCTCCTAACTTAGCCTCCCAAGTATCTGGGATTACAGACACATGCTACCACACCTGGCTTAAATTTTTTTGGTTTTTCAAAAAACATCACTCTCTTCTCATCAATGCACTTTTAGCAATAGGTTCTACCTTACCTATAAATGGTTAACTACAGTTTTAAATTTTTAACTATGAACTTAAAAACTTTAAATGTATTTCTATTTGTATAAGATTTATATTAAGACCACCAAAAAAAGATGAAAAACCAGGGTGTTCCTGAATCTGAAGTAGGCACTGAAACTAACATTTCATTATTTTGTCTTTTATTATTATTTTTGAGACAGGACCTCAGTCTGTTGCCCAGGTTGGAATGCAGTGGCACAACCACAGTGCACTGCTGCCTCCACCTCTCAAGCTCAAGCAATCCTTCCACCTTAGCCTCCCAAGTACTTGGGACTACAAGCACACACCAATATGCCTGGCTAATTTTTAAATTTTGTAGAGATGGGGTCTCACTACATTGCTAGGGCTGGTCTCAAATTCCTGGGTTCAAGCAATCCCCCTGCCTCAGCCTCCTAAAGTGCTAGGATTACAGATGAGCATTACTGTGCCTGGCCCATTTCATTATTTTTAAACTGAAGGAAAAAACCTACTAAGATCAGGCAAATGTAAGGGATACTAGGAGGCCTTCTCCTCACTGAATGCTATATGCCATTTGCTTGGAGGCTTAAGAAAAAGTGGTTCAAAGAGAAAAACTGAAAAATCCAGAAAGTAAAATAATTCGTAGGGTTGAAAGACTTACACAAAAAGGAAATAATGAAGAAAAAATATTTCCAACAAAGAGGGAATATCTTTCTACTAAGGAAAATAACTTTACCTGCAGCATGTAGTTGATCTGCTAAGTCATACAACAACTTAAAGTTCTCGCCACTCTTCAAGCCTCGACCTCATTTAAAAAGATGAAAAAACAAAACAAAACAAAAAAATTAGGCAAACATCAAATTCATTCTAGAATAATTTTGCTATTTTATATACTGGAGTAAATTTTCATATTATGTAACTGCCATATTAAGCATGTCACCTCCTCTATAAAACCTTTTCTGACCTCTCCTATCACACTCCTATACTTCTATAAAGCATTCAACATACTATAATTAACTAGTTAACTAATTATGTAATTAATATGAGTTTTTTTCCCACTAGAATAAAAACTCTTTAATTTCAGGATCTGTATCTATCTTGGTCACTGCCATATCTCAATATTTAGCAAAACTCTACATATAATAGATGCTCAATAAATTTCTCTGAATGACTGCATAAAGTTATTATTTGAATGGGAGTCATCTCAAGGACTTTAAACTCCTCGAGAGGAAGAGCATTCTGCCTTTTCATCTGTTTCTCCAGCACTTGGCAATAAGCTTGTCATAGAACAGATAACCAATATACATTTATTGAATAAATAAGTGAATAAACAAGTCAGGGCCTGGTGCTTTTTATTGTATAAAATACAAAATTATTATTATTATAATTATTATTATTATTATTTAGACGAAGTTTCACTCTTGTTGCCCAGGCTGGAATACAATGGCACGATCTCGGCTCACTGCAATCTCAGCCTCCCAGGTTCAAGCAATTCTCTTGCCTCACCCTCCCAAGTAGCTGGGACTACAGGCATCCACCACCATGCCCAGCTAATTTTTTGTATTTTTAGTACAGAAGGGGTTTCACTATGTTGGCCAGGCTGGCCAGGCT
>NW_012102488.1:620453-621691 GCF_000951045.1 Mandrillus leucophaeus
AGCTGGCTAAAATGAATTTCTTAATGCTGATGGAAATGAAGTAGAAGAAGCAAAGATTGAGAATACTATTTTTTTTAAGTTTTGCTTTTCCAGGTACCACTCACAAAATATATTAAATAGTGAATCTAATTTTTATTAACCACTAGGAAAATACCACTCTACAAACTCAATAAACAGGCAGGAAATCGCTGTGCTTGAGATCCATCAAAGAGAATGACATGTCAAGGGCCACCAGCAATTCTAGACTAAAATTTTCCTCAGAAACCTTTAAGATGGTCCACTTAAAGCAATTGTATGGCTTGATTTAAAATTTACCTTCAAGATTAATTTATGCTTTTCACTAAAATTTAACATGTCGATTAATTATCTTCCTTGAGTACTCACCTGCATAAATAGTTCTCACAAATGTGTCAGGTGACTTGATTGCAATGATGTCAGAAATTGGGGCAACCTCAAGTTTGGCTGCTACTCTGGGCAAAAGGTTCTAAAAGCAAAATAAGCAGTGAGTTACACACATACACAGTGATGGATGACTATATATGATCAGTAATGACATATTCTAAATGCATATTCTGTAGAAATTTTAATTCAAATATTTTATATTTCATGTGCACCTTTGGATATACAACTTCAAGCACAGCTTTTTAAATAGGCTTTGAGATTGAGTACCTACCATTACTCTAACTACATTAAGAGTCATGTGAGTTTCACAGTATTAAGCCACCTTAATGCAACATATTGAATTATGACATATGAAATTTACTATAATAAACATCAATTACCAAGTGTGACAGTTGTGGACTATTGAATTTAGATAAGAAAAGATAGAACAAATTTAGAAGGGTGGTAAAATTCTCAAATACTGAAAAAGATTATGCTCGTACATATTAACTTAACGTATATAAAAACATTCAAAGCAGACATTTTACCTTTTGTTTAAATTGATATTGCACAAAAAAAGAATAAGGCCAGGTACAGTGGCTGATGCCTGTAACCCCAGCACTTTGGGAGGCTGAGTTTGAGACCAGGAGGCCAGGAGTTTGAGACCAATGTGGCCAACATGGTGAAACACCATCTCTACTAAAAATACAAAAAATTAGCTGGGGATGGTGGTGTATGCCTGTAGTCCCAGCCACTCAGGAGACTGAGGCATGAGAATGAGAATTGCTTGAACCTGGGAGACGGAGGTTGCAGTGAGCTGATACCGTACCACTGCACTCCAGCCTGGGTGACAGAGC
>NW_012102488.1:624706-636285 GCF_000951045.1 Mandrillus leucophaeus
AAAAAAAAAAAAATCAAAGTATTTTAAGTTTACATCTTTTAAGATTAATATTTCACTTACCACCAGATACCACCACTTTGGCACCTGTTAGCTCTGGTCGATCACTTTTTGTTAATTTCTGGTCAAGCCACTCTGATATTTCCACTGGTGAAGTACTTGATGCTGCATACATTAACACATATAATAAAACAACAACTATGATTTCAAGTTCTATAACAATAATTATTTTCAAGAGAAACACACAAGTATATAATTCCATGAAATTTAATTAATGTGAATTTTTGGTGCTCCTAATTCTCTCCGATAATGGAAAGACTTAAGGAGACTAAATTCCAGCCTTTGCCACATAGTTGTATGACTTGAGAAATCATTTAATTCTCTGAGTCTGAATATGGAATAATTTTCTTTCTATGAGGTCCAAATGAGACACTATATATGTTAAAGTGTAACACCCTCCACATGTTTACTGTTACATTCTTCTGTTATATTGAATCACCCAAATATAATAGGAAACAGCGACAAGAGTAAAAAAGCTTAATCTTAATAGATCCTGTCTCCCACTCCCTTGATCTACCAAAGCAACTATCCTAGTACCAAAGATAATGTGAAAAAAGATGCAAGTTATATATATTTATTATTTTTATATAAGCTTGGGAATATCATTTAAATTGAACTTTCAAATACTATGCATTAGAAATGTAAGCAGAGGTAATCTCTCATTATAATACAGTCTATGAATTAAAAAAATAAGAAAAACCAAAAAACTCCAAATGAACACTCACCCTTTTCTGAACTGGCAGTACCGCCACTTGTTGCTGCAGCTTCAAAAGATGTTCCACGGACAGAAAACACTTTCACTTTCTCATCACACTTCACTGTACATAGAGCATTTCCTGAAACATACAATCTATTTTTTAAAAGCAACAACAAAAGGCAACAAAACGAGCATTCCTTTGATGCTTGGAATTTACTTCATAGACAAGGCAAGAAATAACTCTTGACCAGTTGTCTTCTAACTCTATTAAGTGTAGGAAAAAGTGGAGCATAACAGTGAAGAAACATATCAGTAGACATTTGTATAACCCTGGATGTCTTTAAAAGCAGGACAGGTACTACCATGCCTAGAAGGAAGAAACTGGAACAGGCATCCACACTAAGAAGGTACGCTACACCCCTAAAAGGAATATGAACAAAGCTTCCTTCTCCAAAAACAATACAATCAGTAACTCAAAACTATGAGCTGCAACAACTTAATAAGAATGTAGCTACTATGCATGCTGAAGGAGGAATATCTTGAAAACACAACAGGTCATAAAGAACAGGTATGGATGTGCCAAGATTTTAAGAGGATTTGAGACACTCTGGATTAGCTATCACATTAACAGTAACCCAAACCATGACAAAATGTTTTCCCACAAACATTATGGAAGATGAAAAGTCTAATCTGAGAATTAGCCATTTATAGTGAAATACACAACTTTAATCAGAAAAAAACCGAAGAGTTCACTGCCTTCTCCAACCCCACTAGAGACCAGTTTGCTAAGCAAAAGATCAATCGACTGAAGAGACACTGAAATGAATTTATTTTCTTTTTTTCTTGAGACAGGGTCTTGCTCTGTTGCCCAGGCTGGAGTGCTGTGGCATGATCACAACTCACTATAGCCCTGACCTTCTGGCTCAAGCAATCCTCCCACCTCAGCCTCCCAAGTATCTATGACTACAGGCACATGCCACCATGCCTAGCTAATTATTTATTTATTTATTTATTTATTTATTTATTTATTTATTTTTTGAGATGGGGTCTTATTATGTTGCCCAGGATAGCCTCGAACTCCTGAGTTCAAGTAATCCTCCCACCTCAGCCTGCCAAAGTGCTGGGATTATAGGCACGAGCCACTGCAGCTGGCTAAAATGAATTTCTTAATGCTGATGGAAATGAAGTAGAAGAAGCAAAGATTGAGAATACTATTTTTTTTAAGTTTTGCTTTTCCAGGTACCACTCACAAAATATATTAAATAGTGAATCTAATTTTTATTAACCACTAGGAAAATACCACTCTACAAACTCAATAAACAGGCAGGAAATCGCTGTGCTTGAGATCCATCAAAGAGAATGACATGTCAAGGGCCACCAGCAATTCTAGACTAAAATTTTCCTCAGAAACCTTTAAGATGGTCCACTTAAAGCAATTGTATGGCTTGATTTAAAATTTACCTTCAAGATTAATTTATGCTTTTCACTAAAATTTAACATGTCGATTAATTATCTTCCTTGAGTACTCACCTGCATAAATAGTTCTCACAAATGTGTCAGGTGACTTGATTGCAATGATGTCAGAAATTGGGGCAACCTCAAGTTTGGCTGCTACTCTGGGCAAAAGGTTCTAAAAGCAAAATAAGCAGTGAGTTACACACATACACAGTGATGGATGACTATATATGATCAGTAATGACATATTCTAAATGCATATTCTGTAGAAATTTTAATTCAAATATTTTATATTTCATGTGCACCTTTGGATATACAACTTCAAGCACAGCTTTTTAAATAGGCTTTGAGATTGAGTACCTACCATTACTCTAACTACATTAAGAGTCATATGAGTTTCACAGTATTAAGCCACCTTAATGCAACATATTGAATTATGACATATGAAATTTACTATAATAAACATCAATTACCAAGTGTGACAGTTGTGGACTATTGAATTTAGATAAGAAAAGATAGAACAAATTTAGAAGGGTGGTAAAATTCTCAAATACTGAAAAAGATTATGCTCGTACATATTAACTTAACGTATATAAAAACATTCAAAGCAGACATTTTACCTTTTGTTTAAATTGATATTGCACAAAAAAAGAATAAGGCCAGGTACAGTGGCTGATGCCTGTAACCCCAGCACTTTGGGAGGCTGAGTTTGAGACCAGGAGGCCAGGAGTTTGAGACCAATGTGGCCAACATGGTGAAACACCATCTCTACTAAAAATACAAAAAATTAGCTGGGGATGGTGGTGTATGCCTGTAGTCCCAGCCACTCAGGAGACTGAGGCATGAGAATGAGAATTGCTTGAACCTGGGAGACGGAGGTTGCAGTGAGCTGATACCGTACCACTGCACTCCAGCCTGGGTGACAGAGCGAGACTCTGCCTCAAAAGAAAAAAAAAAAAAAGAAAAATAACACTAACCTGAAGAACAGTCTGTATAGTACGTATTTAAAAAGCAACAAAAATAAATTAAAGGTGTGTTCTTGTGCTTGTACTGAAATAGATGCATGTGCTAACTTTGTCCTTAGTAGCAGGAACCCAAGTCACAGTTCCCCAAGTCCCAGTTACTTCTTCTTTTTTTTTTTTTTTTGGAAACAGGGTCTCATTTTGTCACCCAGGCTGAAGTTGCAGTGGTGTGATCATAGCTCACTATAACCTTGAACTCCTGGGCTCAAGAGATTATTCTGCCTCGGCCTCCTGAGTAGCTGGGACTACAGGCACGTGCTACCGCACCCAGCTCATTTTCTTTTATTTATGTTTTGTTTTTTCCTGTAGAGACGGGGTCTTGCTTTGTTGTCCAGGCTGGTCTCGAATTCCTGGCCTCAACCTATCCTCCTGCCTTGGCCTCCCAAAGTGCTGGGATTACAGGCATGAGCCATCATGCCCATCCTGAAGCACTTACTTAATCTAGTTTAAAAACCAGATTTGTCAGTATTTAAAGTTAGCTTCAGTAAGTAACCCTCCTCCTGAACCATCTTCTTTAACTGTTCAGGAATTATTACTGGAATAGTTACTTGGCTGAACAGATTATCTTACAATTTTTATGTTATGCAGACTTTGCCTCTTTTTAAAGTTTTAGAAATTTCTAAATTGCTCAAAATTTAATGTCTTTTGTATTTTCATTATCCCTTGTCTTAACATATCTTCAAGAAATTTTACCATGGTACTTAAAAAGTATGTTTTCCTGAATCTGGTCTTCCATCTAAATGTCCTGAGGGTGGTTGGTACACAAATATCTATCCTATTAAAAATATATCCCATCCAACAGGCTGCCTGCATGGTTTCTGGGAAGCAGAAGCAATAATTGAGTTCTTTTTGTGCATACAAAATGACATTTTAAAATTCTAGTAGACAAGTATAAAAGTGTGTTATCTCAAAACCACAGCTGGTGAAGGACTATCATACAGCAAATTGTTTGGCTTCTTCTGATAGACATTTCTCATTCAAAACCCATTTACAGGCCGCACGACCAGCTACTATTATATGACCCTTATTCTCAAAACTCCCATCTGTCACAACATAGCAATCATGGCCAGAGTACTAAAATCTAGCTAATGACAAACACCCTTTCATGGTCTAACAATCTGTTAGGTGAACTGTCATCATAGAAAGAAACTCAAAGCTCATGAAATTATTTAAACTATCCAATATACAATCACAACTCTCAGAGACAGAATGGTCCACAAAGATTTTCTCACCCATCAGACTGGGGGAAAAATGTTAAAATGTATACTACCAAGTGTTGGTAATTAAGCAATAGGTATCAAATTTTTTAAACCACATAGCATTTGACTCAGTGATTTCACTTCTAGAACTCTAATGTAAATAAATTCCAGCCGATGTGTACACAGATACACGCATGAGCATGTTTTCTTGCAGCAAAGTATATAAATGTAAAAAACTGGAAACAAGTTAACTGTCCTTAGCTAAATATGGAATCTTATGCAGCCATAAAAAAGAGAGAAACATTATGAGCCAAAGTCATACTCTTTTTTTTTTTTTTTCTTGAGATGGTGTTGCTCTGTCACCCTGGAGCACAGGCTAGAGTGCAGCAGTGTGATCTCAGCTTATTGCAGCCTCAACCTTCTGGGCTCAAGCAATCCTCCCACCTCAGCCTCCCAAGCAGCTGGGACTACAGGCGTGCACCACCATACTCAGCTAATATTTATTTCTTTTTCTTTTTTCTTTTTTTTTTTTTTTTTTGTAGAGATGAGGTCTCACTGTATTGCCCAGGTTGGTCTAGAACTCCTGGGCTCAGACGATCCTCCCAAAGTGCTGGGATTACAGGCGTCGGCCACCGCACCCTGCCCAAGTCATACTCTTAAGTAAAAGCTACTAGTCACAAAACAATTCATGCCATACTATTCCATTTTAGAAGTAAAAAATATATAGCTGTACATGTACTGTAATTTAAAAATCCACAGAAGGAGGCCTAAAAGAATGTACAATTGTTAACAGCTATACTCCTAAAGAGGAGAGGGTGAGTTGGGAATAAGAAAGCAGGACTTTGACACCTTGCTCTGCACACTGCTGTACTACATGCATTCTTCCTAATAAGGATGTATTCGTGTATAACTTATTTCACAATTTTTAAAAGTAAAAATAGGCTAAGCACAGGGGCTCATGTCTATAATCCTAGCACTTTGGGAGGCTGAAATGAGAGGATGACTTGAGGCCAGGAATTTAACACCAGCCCGAACAACATAGGGAGACTACATTTATACAAAAAATTTAAAAATTAGCTGGGCATGGTGGCATGTACCTGTAGTCCTAGCCACTCAGAAGGCTAGGATAGGGGGATCGTTTGAGCCCACAAGCTGGAGGGTATGTTGAGCTACAATCGTGCCACTGCACTCCAGTCTGGGCAACAGAGCGAGGCTGAGGCAGGCAGATCACGTGAGGTCAGGAGTTTAAGACCAGCCTGTTCAACACGGCGAAACCCCGTCTCTACTAAACATACAAAAATTCGCCAAGTATGGTGGCACACACCCATAATCCCAGCTACACAGGAGGCTGAGGCAGGAGAATGGCTTGAATCCAGGAGGTGGAGGTTGCAGTGAGCTGAGATCATGCTGCTGCACTCCAGCCTGGGTGACAAAAGTAAGACACCATCTCAAAAAAAAAAAAAAGTAAAAATAAAGACTAAAAATGACACCTTATTAAGAATGGAATAAAAGAAAAGAGAGCTAAGATAACACTCACGGCCACAGAGAGCAAGAAAAATCCACGACACATTCCTTGTCTTAGGCTCCCATTACACTCTTCCACTCCATTTTTAACTTTATGTAGACCGCTACCCATCTGGTAACACACTCATTCTTCAGACACATCACAATGCACATGATCAGATTACGGCTTTCTTTACCTTAAGGATGTCTTCAACCACTACACAGCCCTTTCCAAATTCCCCATGTAGATAAAATTTGGCTTTTCTAGATATCCATCAGCCACCCAAATAAACCATCTCTTAAAATGGGCTACTAATACAAATGACTCCTGTTCGTTTGCTCGCTCGCTCTCTCTCACATGCAAGCAGAATTCATCATTACTTTTAAACGCAGAAAATTTTAAAATAATAGCCTAATTAGAGTTTTCTCCACAACTTAATTTGAAAACCTGGAAATGGTAGTTTTTTAACAGAAAATTATGACAAAATCTTGAAAGAATACATTTTAGCAAAACTACCACATCAATTCAGATAAATCCAGATTGGCTATATAAACAGTCTGTTGCACACTTTCAGCACAATGAAATCTAACCCCTTCAAGCAGTGATATCAGATTCCACATTCTCAACCTTCTCACCTTTCCAAAGGCAGATGCTCCAGCACAGATGTGTGTGTAATTGAACTGCTTCTGAGTTGCCAAAATCAATGGTGTCAGTTCCTCTGAGAATTAAACACATTTGATAAAAAATCTTTTGGAATACTTTCATAATCATATATTCAAGCATAATTTACACATGACATATTTTTCCACTGGAAAACCTCACCTGCAAGTAGGCCTCTGTACGCATCATGCTGAGCCACCAGAACTTTTGCTATGCCTGCTACTTTACAGAGATCTTGTGCCACCTGTGATTAAAAGATAAGTTCCTAATTATCCATCTATCAGAAATATACAAATAAAGGCACCACTATAAATATCAACAGATCATAAAATCTTAATGGCCAACTGTAAAAATTACTCTTATTAGCAAAAGGGCCAGTTAAGAATTAAAATATATTCTGGCCGGGCACAGTGGCTCAAGCCTGTAAACCCAGCACTTTGAGAGGCTGAGGCAGGCGGATCACTGGAGTCAGGAGTTCGAGACCAGCCTGGCCAACATGGTGAAACCTCATCTCTACTAAAAATACAAAAATTAGCTAGGCATAGTGGTGGGTGCCTGTAATCCCAGCTACTTGGGAGACTGAGGCAAGCGAATCACTTGAACCCAGGAGGCGGAGGTTACAGTGAGCCAAGATCACACCACTTTACTCCAGACTGGGCAAAAGAGTGAAACTCCGTCTCAAACAAACAAAAAAAGGATTAAAATATTAAAATACATTCCTTAACAAAGAAAATCTAATGCCAATAGATCTTACTACTGACTGACCTCACACTGTCCAACTACCAAGCATTTCAACAAATATTCCTGCCTTGAAAAAGAAAAGTGCTAATTGATAAACCAAAATCAACATGGCTCTTTATTCAAATTCAGTTATAAACTGTGCTTTTTACTTTTGGTTCAATCCAAGTGTTAAGTTCAATATCCTGGAAATGGTGAAAATGAAGTTCTCTTAGTAACATCCCATTGTCAACCACTGAGTTCCTGCCCACATACACACATTTATCTATGACAAAGCAAAATATTTCCTATTTTAATTCTTCATTTTTCCTGTTTAGAATCAGAATGGGGTTCTGAGAAAGCTTTGTGATCATTCAGATTTTCTATATTCAGAAGGCAATTAGATTTCCCCTTTTTAAGTATGTTTATTACATCATGGCTGGTTTCCACTTTAGCTAAGTCATATCAGTCATACTATCGTCTTCTGTCTCCTTGTTTACCTCCAAACTGATTCATTGATTCACTGATGAGTAGGATTGAACGGCTGTGCCTTCTGCTACCCTTGTATGAACTGTTAGCTTGCAACAATATTCACTGAAGAAAGGACGCACTGCAAAAATACCTCTCCTAAACCAAGTGTTCACCGGCATACCATTTTGTACTACAGAGGCCCTCTATTATGGATGCAGCAGAATTTAGCTTCTCAAACTTTAAGAGAATTCCCAATTAAGAAACTCAGTTAATTGCAATGTAGCTGCATAGCAGCATGGGATAGAAAATGGGGCAGAATTTTCCCATTGAAACGCTCTTGTTTTTACTGGCAAAAACTGCTGGCATTATACAGAAGAATAACTTGCTGTTTATGACAAATAGCTGAATAAAATGCTATAAAGCTGAACTCTATTAATGATCTCTTCATATAGGTATTAGTTGTTTTCTTTAAAATTAGAACATGACAGGTTAGGATTGTAACTGAGTACAGAAGATGATTTCTATTTGATTCTTCTCAAAGTAGTATAAAGCATCAAAGTATTTTTAAAGTAACATTACAATAATTATTTTAAATCACAGCAAAACAAACAACAAATCACAAATTCCTACATATCCAAAAACAGGGAAACCAAAAAGATGGCTTAGCCATCATATACTGTGGCTAATACATACGTACAAATAGATAGCTTAGCGATCACACATCACACATTGTGGCTGTATCAACTATGTAAGATTCTATAGTTGTTAGCAGGAATTGGGTAAAGAAACCCACATAACTAAACATAAACCCACCATAATATGTTCTTTTAAGGTATCAATTTCACGTAAAAAATCAGAAGCAACATCAGCAGTATGAATCTGCATTCTCACATGCTCTGAATTATTGTTATTTTTAATATATTTTTTGAGACAGTCTCACTTTGTTACCCAGGCTGGAGTGCAGTGGTACAATCTCTGCTTATTGCAACCTCTGCCACCCAGCTTCAAGTGGTTCTCGTGCCTCAGCCTTCCAAGTAGCTGGGACTACAGGCACGCACCACCACACCGGCTAATTTTTATATTTTTAGTAGAGACACGGTTTCACCATGTTGCCCAGGCTGGTCTCAAACACCTGACCTCAAGTGATCCACCCACCTCAGCCTCCCAAAGTCCTGAGATCACAGGCATAAGCCACCATGCCCGGCCACCATCACTTATTTAATAAAACATAAAATCCTCAAAACATACTCCCTTCAGATTTATTCCTCTGTGAAGTTTAAGCCCCAACTACACACTCAGCAACTCCTATACCATGTGAGAGGGAACTGGTGGCTCAAGCTATGTAAGCTTAATTGAAGCACTCATCTACATTGCAGCCTAGTGGCACAGACCCTGCAAATCATATCCTAGCACCTTTCTAGAGGGTTAGTGCCCCAAGCTGTTATCATCTGATTTCAACAACAGCAACAACAACAACAGCAAAAAACAAGAACATCTTTTAGTACCAGCTAGAGTTTGGAAAGAATAGTACTTAACATTCAAATTCTTCTACCAATTAAAACATCCATATTACATTGTCCAGATTTACCACTTTCAGGAATTAGAAGCAATTAGCAAGTATATTCATCAACACAAAAAAGAGATCAGTTATTAACCTCTAAGGGGACTCAAATATTATCATTCTACTTGGTACCTGATGGCACATGATGGTGCCAGTGGAACTAAATCAAGTATTCTACCTCATTTCAAAAGATAAAATACTTAGTGAGGAAACCTTTTAGTTCCTTTTTCACACATGGTAATGGTTGTGACACTGGCCATTTAATGAGGATTAGAGCCCAGTTTGGGTTACAGTCCTCAACATAATTCTCTGTTGCCATCTTTTCCTGTCTCTTGATGGAGATTATATTTGCTATGGCTGACCTTAAAAATTTCTCACCTTGTCACATTTGGTTCCAGCTACTAAGCAGGACACTTCACCTCCAAGGCGTGTGGCTGCAGTAATAGTATTTAAAGTAATAGGTGCTAGGGAATCATTTGCATGCTCAGCTATTACCAGGGTACTCTGAAATCGTAGCAATGAGGCCTAAAAAGAGAAAAAAGGAAAAAAAAAAAAGGTAAAGAATGTTATCACAGGCTTTTTTTTTTACTCTAATTGTTAAGGATGTAAGCTTTAAAGAAAACTATTCCGTACACAATACTGTTCTATAAATTTATTTATAAAATACTTGTTCAATATTGAAAATCTAGCTATTTGTGTCTACCACTGTACTACTAATATTCTTTTTTTCTTTTTTTTTTTTTTTTTTTTCGGAGTCTTGCTCTGTCGCCCAGGCTGGAGTGCAGTGGCACGATCATGGCTCACCACTGCAAGCTCCGCCTCCCAGGTTCATGTCATTTTCCTGCTTCAGCCTCCCAAGTAGCTGGGACTACAGGCGCCCACCAACACATCAGCTAATTTTGTTTTTGTACTTTCATGAGAGATGGGGTTTCACTGTGTTAGCCAGGATGGTCTCCATCTCCTGACCTCGTGATCCGCCTGCCTCAGCCTCCCAAAGTGCTGGAATTACAGGCTTGAGCCACCGCACGCAGCCTACTAATATTCTTATCTAATAAAAATAAGAACGCAAATTAGCCTTCTATTGTTAGGAAAAGTGTTTAATTACTTCAAAACAACTTTCCCACTAATCTACATCTGATAAGAAACTACTATATAACTAAATGTAAATTTCTTAGACAGAACATATTAACTACCTAACTAGGAACTGGTCAAATTCTACTACCAATTACATTTGGTTACATACATACTGTACTCCTACAGTACAGGAGTACAGTATAATCAGAAATAATGGGTGTGAAATTAGTCACAAAAGTTGATCCCTATTGCTTCAGTCAAAATGCTTTCAGTACCAAAATAATTGATAATGGAAATGTGTTTTTAAAATATGACACTAAACAGAAATTTTGCCAGGTTTTGACTGTTCAAATATGCTTCTGGATTCAAAAAAGGAAGCTTGCAGACAGTATACTGGAACCAACCAACATCCAGCCCTATCTAATGCAGACGATCAAGAAACCACCAATCACTCATGGTCATGTGGAATAATTTCAAACACAAGGAACACAGAGATGAACAAGAATGGTCCCTGTGCTCAAATAGTTCACAGGAAATTAGACTTGTTCACATACAATTATAAAATAGAACAGTTTTTCAAATAATGAAGAGATCCAAAATGTTGAAGGCTACAGATCATGAAGCAGAGTCAAGAGGGGAAGAAAGGAAGGAAGTTCAGGTGTTCCTATCATGTGAAAAGATGAGGAATGGCATCATAGGCATGAGGAAAAAATAAAATACTGGAACTATTCTTGTGGAAAATGGCAAAGAAAAGTGAGAAAAAGAGGAACTGTGGATCAAATGGCATGGTTGTGTGGCTTAATTCAGCAATAACCTTAAGCTCTGGAGTTGGAGTGAAGAAAGCATAGCATGAAATTTACCCAGAGTTGGAAACTTAAAAGGAGGGTATGAACTGAAGGAAAGTCAGGACAATTCCTGGAATGAAATGAAAGTTCTTAGAAAGCAAATACCGGCCGGTGCGGTGGCTCAAGCCTGTAATCCCAGCACTTTGGGAGGCTGAGACGGCCAGATCACGAGGTCAGGAGATCAAGACCATCCTGGCTAACACGGTGAAATCACGTCTCTACTAAAAAATACAAAAAACGGCCGGGCGCGGTGGCTCAAGCCTGTAATCCCAGCACTTTGGGAGGCCGAGACGGGCGGATCACGAGGTCAGGAGATC
>NW_012102488.1:636705-644335 GCF_000951045.1 Mandrillus leucophaeus
AGTAAGTTATTACTTTGGGTAATAAATAAATAATTAAATAATTAAATAAAATTAGGTAATTAAAAATAAAAAATAAATTTAAATTATTACTTAAATCACATTTCACAAGAATTGCCAGTAACAAGCTATTTATCACCAATATATATCCAACATCATATTTTTGATTATGTTTCACACATCATTTGCTATAAAAATTATGAGATTTCCATCACCATTTGAAGAATAAATCTAAGATTTGGTGGCAGAAGGCCCATACTTGCTGTAAATTATAGTTCTATCATAAGATAAATTACGTAGTTATCCTAAGGAACTATCAAGCTTTTAGAACTTCCAACTGGAGATTATATACTTTTTAAAAGATTTATCAAAATTAGATTTATAAGCATAAACAACAAAAGAATATATTTAAGAACCCACTCACTCAGTCCATCTATCTGATCAATTTTTACTAAGCATTATATACATCATAAGGGTACTCTATTTTATTGACTGCTTTATAATTTTTAAAATATTAAACTTCCTTCTAATTCAATGTTTTACATTCCATTTCTCACATACCACCTAGAGAGAAGCTATAGCCTCTAGGCCCGGTTATGTGGCTAATTCAAAAATAATCATTGTGTGGAACTAGAGCAGAAGAAATTGGCCTGAACCTTTAAAATGTTATTCTACAATCTAAAGCCCATCTGCAAATTTAGGAGGATGAATCAGATTAGAGGTTTTTTTTTTTTTTTTTTTTTTTTGAGACTCTCGCTCTATTGCCGAGGCCAGAGTGCAGTGGCGTGCTCTTGACTCACTGCAACCTCTCCCTCCAGCGTCCGAGCGATTCTCCTGCTTCAGCCCGCCAGGTAGCTGGGATTACAGGCATGCACTATGACGCCCAGCTAATTTTTGTATTTTTAGTAGAGAGTGGGGTTTCACCATGTTGGCCAGGCTGGCCTTGAACTCCTGACCTCAAATGAACCGCCTGCCTCAGCCTCCCAAAGTCCAGAGATTACAGATTGAGCCACCGCGCCCAGCCAAGATTAGAGATTTTCAAACTGCATCTATATAAGGTTCTAGGAAGCCATCTCAGGAGCCACCGCATGGGATAAGCATCTACAGCTGCTAGAATGACCCCCTACCCAACTTTGCTTTAACCGGATTAACCAAACTAACGTTGATGGAGCACTGTACTAAGCAGTTTTATACATAGTATCTTATTTAAAATTCCTACAAACTCTATGATGGAGGTACTAGTATTACTCCGACTTCACAGATGAGGAAACTGGAGCTTAGCAGCTATACAGGTAGGAAGCCGAGTCAGGTTATTCTAAGTCCAGGTAGTCTGACTCCAGAGTTTGAGTTCCTAATTACCAGCACACATCAAAGCACCATCATTTTTAGCTGTTTTATACACGGGTCATTCCTGTAAGATTTCACTTGGCAAACATTCTCGTGCTTAAAAAAGAAAAAAAAATAGCATTGTCAGAAAGAAAAATACGATCTCAAAAGACCTCTTTCCCTACTCTAAAAATTCTATAACTCTAAAATCCTATTTTAAGTAGAAGAGTAGTATGGAATATGACTAAAGAGTAAAAAAAAAAAAAAAAAAAAAATGCATGCCCAGTATTGAAAAGGTTTTAAAGGGAACAAATTTTCATTTTATTATTTTATAACCCATTGCCTCTCTACACTTTAGGATCAATCCTTTTTTAACAATAGTTATGAGAGGAAAAGGAGCCAAATTCTTAAACATTTAAAGATAACTATTGAAATACTTAATGAGGTAATTGCCTCAAAAGGAATCTCAACCTCTTCAAACACTGCTATTTAAATAAAAATTAACTATGCAGGCCTATGTCACCCATAAATTCTTAGCCACCAGCCTCACCTGGGCTCTCAAAACTGCCTAGCAATGCTACCACAACTTCCTTGTTGGCACTCTCACCCTCCACAGCAATGATTTCAAATAATCTCTCCTGATGTTTCTCTTCTTTTTCTTTTTCTTTTTCTTTTTCGGAAACAAGATCTCCCTCTATTACCCAGTCTTGAGTACAGTGGCACAATCATAGCTCTCCACAGCTTCCAACTCCCAGGCTCAAGCGTTCCTCCCATTTCAGCCTCCCAAGTCACTGGGACCACAGGTACATGCCACCATGTCCAGTCAATTATTTATTTTTTGTAGAGACAGGGTCTTGCTATGTTGCCCGGGCTGGTCTTGAACTCCTTGGCTCAAACGATCCTCCCACCTTGGCCTCCCAAAGTGCTGGGATTACAGGCATGAGCCACCATGCCTGCCTCCTGATGTTTCTTAAACAGCCAACACATTCTGCCCCCTAATCTTAGAAGGCAGCCTCACCTCCTACTTCACAATGACAGCTGAAGCCATCAGGGTGGACCTGATTTCCTTTCCTGATACTCAACATAGAAATTCCTGTCCTTGCCCTATCACAATGGAAGCCGCTGTGGATCCTTTCTCCTGGGTCTAATCCCTTCATCTGGGATCTAGATTCCACTCTCTTGCATCTACTCAGAGACTTTCTGTAATCTGCACTTCCCAGTCATGTCTCCAGCTTCTCCCTTTACCCTGGTTCCTTCTCATCAACACTTAAACATGATTGAGCCTCTCCCCATTCGCAACAATCCTGCTAAAAAGCCACAACCCCACATTCCACTCTAACTTCTCTAATTCCTTATTCTCATTCACTCCTCAATTACTTGCATCTGGTTTCTGCCCTCACCCAAATTACCAACAAACCCTTTTCAGGCTTCACCTTACTTGTTATCTCAGCAATGTTTGAAGTTACTGACTACTCTCTTCTGCCTTCCACGGTTTAACTTCACCCCTATATAAGAATGGCTCAAATATTTTATATATATAAATCTCAAATGGGGTTCAAATCTCTCTCCTGACTGCTAGACTTATAATAAGGTTACATCCGTATATCTAAGTGCTTAACTTGCCTGTCTCATCAAACACTTTCCATCTCAGCAAATTTAAACCTTAACTCGTGTTTTCCCTCTGTTCCTCCAGCCCCTATACTGCTACTTCTCCAGACTTCAAGCTGCCCAACCGTGATCAGAGAATCATCTCTGGGTTTTCTCTCAACCTTACATCTAACCAACCACTCAAGTCATAACAATTCTTCCTTTTAAAGAGAGCTACTCATAAATCCATTCACTTCTCTCCATCGTCAATGCCAATATTCTGGTGCAGGCTATTATCCTTCTCCTCTATTATCCCACACAGTCTCCCACCCCAGCTTGTTTCTAACCTACAATTCTGCTTCCTACCAATCCATTTCTCCCAGTGATCTTTCCATGACACAAATCTAACTTGTTATTCTCCCCCGCTTAAAATGCTGCTGTTGCTTCCTGCCTCCCCTGGATATGGTAAACTAGACTCCTTAGGTTGGTTTACCATGTGTTTATTTTATGGCCTGATCTACCTCCCTTATTTTCAGATACTTGAACTTGCCCTGCTCTCTCAGACTTCCAGCCTTCCCACACATTGCTCCCACTGCCTAGTGGACCTCTTTCCCTGTTACCCTACTAAATTCCAATTAATCATCCTTAGGTTTTCTGCTGGAAGGTCAATTCCTCCAAAAAGCATTAGTACAGTTGCAGTGGTAAAGAGTACAGGCTCTGGAGCCAGCCACGTTGCCCAGGTTTGAATCCCACCTCCACCATAACTTCTCAGTACCTCAGTTCTCTGACTGTAAAATGGAGATGATGATAATATTAATATCTCATAGAATTGTTGTGAGGGTAAAATTAATAAATGTAAAGCTCTTGGAATGATGCCTGGAACATATTAAATCCTCAATAAATGTTAGCTACACATAAAAGCTTTCTTTGAACCATCTCAGACTAGTTAGCTTTGCTAGCACCAACATGGTACCCTGTAATTGCCTTCGTTACAGCACTTATCACACCTGATTATATTCACCTGATTGTCTTGTCGTCCCCCTTTGATACTGAGTACAGGAGTAATGTCTAATATTTCTTTTTTTTTTCTTTTTGAGGCAGAGTCTGGCTCTGTCGCCCAGGCTGGAGTGCAGTGGCGCGATCTCGGCTCACTGCAAGCTCTGCCTCCCAGGTTCACGCCATTCTCCTGCCTCAGCCTCCCGAGAAGCTGGGATTACAAGTGCCCGCCACCATGCCCGCCTAATTTTTTTGTATTTTTAGTAGAGACGGGGTTTCACCATGTTAGCCAGGGCGGTCTCGACCTCCTCACCTCGTGATCCACCGGCCTCGGCCTCCCAAAGTGCTGGGATTACAGGCGTTAGCCACCAGCCTGGCCACAACGTCTGATATTTCTTACCTCTATAACCCTAGACTCTAGTAACCAGCACAGAGCTGACTCCCAATAAGTGAACTGAACATTGTTTTTAAAGAACTCTTCATTGGCCAGGAGCAGTGGCTCACGCCTGTAATCCCAGAATTTGGGAGGCCAAGGCTGGTGGATTACCTGAGGTCAGGAGTTCCAGACCAGCCTGGCCAGCAGAGTGAAACCCCATTTCTCCTAAAAATACGAAAATTAGCTGGACATGGTGGCACACGCCATAGTCCCAGCTACTCAGGAGGCTCAGGCACAAGAATCATTTGAACCCTGGAGGCAGATGTTGCAGTGAGCTGAGATCGCACCACTGCACTCCAGCCTAGGCGACAGACACTCCATCTCAAACCAAACAAACAAAAACAAAAAAAACAAAAAAACACCTCTTCATCAAAAGAATGAGAAGACAAGCCATAGACTGGAACAAAATATGTGCAAAAGACATATCTGATAAAAGACTTATCTAAAATATATAAAGAACCCTTAAAACTCAACATAAGAAATGAACAACCCGATTTAAACAAGGGGAAAGGATCTGAACAGGTACCTCACCAAAGAAGATGGCCAAAAAGCATATGAAAAGGTGCTCAACATAAAGATGCTCACTAGGAAATTGCAAATTAAAATGAGATACCACTACACACTTATTAGAATGGTAAAAAACCAAAATACTGACAATACCAAATGCTAGTAAGGATGTGGAACAACAGAAACTCTCATTCATTGCTAGTAAAAATGCAAACTGGTACAGCCACTTTGGAAGACAGTTTGGCAGTTTCTTACAAAACTAAACATAATCTTACCATATAATCTAGCAACTGCACTCCTTTGTACATACCCAAAAGAGTTGAAAACTTAGGTCCACACAAAAACCAGATGTCTACAGCAGCTTTATTCATAACTGCCAAAACTTGGAAGCAACCAAAATGTCCTTCAGTAGGTGAACAAATATTCATACAACGGAATCTTATTCAGCAGTAAAAAGCAATGAAAAAGACATGGAGGAACCTTAAATGCATATTACTTAGTGAAAAAAAAAACAGTCTGAAAAGGCTACATGCTGTCTAATCCCAACTATATGACATTCTGCTGAAAGCAAAACTACAGAAACAGTAAAAAGATCAGCAGCTGCCAGGGATTAGGAGAACAAAGCATAGAGTTCTTTTGTTTTTGTTTTTGTTTTTTTCTGGGGGGAGCAGGAGTGGGGGCAGTGAAACTGTTCTGTATGATATAATAATGGTAGATACCTGTCATTATACATTTGTCCAAACCCATAGAAAGTACAACACAAAGAGTGAATCCTAATGTAAACTCTGGACTCTGGGCAATGCTGATGTCAATGTAAATTCATTAATTGTAACAAATGGACAACTCTGGTGCTGTATATTGACAGTGGAGGAGGTTGTGGGTGTGTGGACCAGGAGGACTCTCTGTACTTTCCACTGGATTTTGCTGTGAAACTAAAACTGCTCTAAAAAACAGTCTATTTTCAAAAAATGTTATTTTTAGAGACAGTGTCTTGCTATGTTGCCCAGGCTGGCCTCCAACTCCTGGGCTCAAGGGATCCTCCTGCCTCAGCCTCCTGAGTAGCTAGGACTACAAATGTGTACAACAACACAGGCTAAACTCTATCTAAAAAAAAAAAAAAAAAACTTCTGCCAGGTGTGGTGGTTCATGACTGTAATCCCAGCACTTTGGGAGGCCGAGGCAAGTGGATCACCTGAGGTCAGGAGTTCGAGATCAGTGTGGCCAACATGGTGAAACCCCGTCGTCTCTACTAAAAATACAAAAATTAGCTGGGCGTGGTGGCGGGCACCTGTAATCCCAGCTCCTCAGGAGGCTGAGGCAGGAGAATCACTTGAACCCAGGAGGCGGAGGTTGCAGTGAGCCAAGATTGCACCCTTGCACTCCAGGCTGGGTAACAAAGCAAGACTCCATCTCAGGGAAAAAAAAAAAGAATTTAAATGTAAGACCTCAAACTATTAAAATCCAAGAAGAAAATGTAGGAAATGGCATTCTGGACATAGGCCCTGTCAAAGATTTCATGATGAACGCTCCAAAAGCAATTGCAACAAAAATAAAAATTTACAAGACAGACCTAATTAAACTAAAGAGCTTCTGCACAGCAAAATAAACTAAACTATCAACAAAGTAAACAGACAATCTACAGAATGGTAAAAAAAATTTGCGAACTATGCATCTGACAAACGTCTAATAACCAGAATCTATAAGGAACTTAAATCAACAGTAAAAAACAACCCTATTAAAAAATGGGCAATGGATATCAACAGACACTTCTCATATGTGGTCAACAAGCATATAAAAAAATGCTCAACATAACTAATCATTAGAGAAATGCAAATAAAAACCACAATGAGACATCTCACACCAGTCAGAATAGCTATTACTTAAAACTCAAAAAACAACAGATGTTGGCGAGGTTGCAGAGAAAAGGGAACGTTTATACACTGCTGGTAAGAATGTAAGTTAGTTCAGCCACTGTGGAAAGCAATGTGGCGATTTCTTAAAGAACTTAGAACATTCGACCCAGCAATACTATAATTGGATATATACCCAAACGAATATGAACCATTCCACCATAAAAATACATGCACACATATGTTCATGGCAGCACTATTCACAATAGCAAAGACATGGAATCAACCTAGATGCCCATGCAGGGGATGCACTGGGTAAAGAAAATGTGGTATATACACACCATGGAACTACACAGCCATTAAAAAGAATGAGATCATGTCCTTTAGAGCAACATGGACGGTGCTGGAGGTCATTATCCTAAGTGAATTAATGCAGGAACAGAAAAACCAAACATGGAATGTTCTCTCTTGTAAGTGGCAGCCAAACATCGAGCACATAGGAATACAAAGAAGGGAACAATAGATACCCGGACCTATTTGAGGGTGGAGGGTGGAAGCAGGGTGAGAATAAAAAAAAATACCTATTGGGTGCTATGTTCATTACCTGGGCGGCAAAATAATCTGTACACCAAACCCCCAAGACACACGATTTACTCATAATAAATCTGCATAGATACCCTGCAAACCTAAAATTGGCCCAGAAGTTTGAGACCAGCCTGGACAATATAGTAAGACCCTGTTTCTATGAAAGATAAAAATTAAAAAATTAGCCGGATGTGGTGGCGCATTCCTGTAGTCCCAGCTACTTGGAAGGCTGAGATGGAAGGATCATTTAAACCTACAAGGTTGAGGCTGCAGTGAGTCAAGATCACGCCACTGCACTCCAGTCTAGGCGAGAGAATAAGACTCTACCTCAAAAAAAAAAAAAAAA
>NW_012102488.1:645815-647916 GCF_000951045.1 Mandrillus leucophaeus
TTTTTTTTTTTTTCCTTGTGGGGGTGGGTGTTAGAGAGTGGGTCTTGCTTGCCATGCTGCTCAGGCTGGTCTCCTGGACTCAAGTGATCCTCCTGCCTCAGCCACCTGAGTAGCTGTGACTACAGGCACATGACACTGTGCCCAGCGTCAGCCTCATTTTTGACATTGTTTTTGCTTTTCAGTTTTTCAGAGTTCTTCCTGTAACTTGAACTGTATATTCACATAAACTACCACAGATGCCAGAAGAAGAAGAAAAGCTGGAATCTAACTCTCTACCCTTACAAACCCACTTGTAACCTAAAGTAGTAAGAATGATTTTAACCCATACCTCCGCCCCAACCATCTTTGGAAACTAGATGTAATGAGGGTATAGAGGGGCAGGGGAGGGTTTTTTGCTTTTTTTTTTTTTTCGAGACAGAGTCTTGCTCTGTCGCCCAGGATGGAGTGCAGTGGCGCAATCTCAGCTCACTCCAACCTCCACCTCCCGGGTTCAAGCGATTCTCCTGCCTCAGCCTCCTAAGTAGCTGGGATTACAGGCATGCACCACCACACTCAGCTATTTTTTGTATTTTTAGTAGAGATGGGGTTTTACCGTGTTGGTCAGGCTAGTTTCGAACTCCTGACCTCGTGATCCGCCCACCTCAGCCTCCCAAAGTGCTGGGATTACAGCCATGAGCCACCACTCCCAGCCAGTTTTTTTGCTTCTTAATTAAAAAAAGAAAAACAGCAAGAATAAGCTATAAAATCTTTCCAAGTCATACCCAAAAGGATAAATAATGTATAAAGTCACCTAGCCCAATTTTAACATACATTTTGTAATTTTAAAAATGTATATTGTATTTCTGTACTTTAAATACTTCCTTTAATCTTTTTAGTAATGAAATATAGCAGTTTTCAATCATAACCATAAATGTTATATAACATTGACTGTAATACTGAAAACACAGTCAATTTACTTCACTTTAAGAACAGACAGGCCGGGCGCGGTGGCTCACGCCTGTAATCCCAGCATTTCGGGAGGCCAAGGCAACTGGATCATGAGATCAGGAGATGGAGACCATCCTGGCTAACACAGTGAAACCCCGTCTCTACTAAAAATACAAAAAATTAGCCAGGCGTGGTGGCGGGCACCTGTAGTCCCAGCTACTTGGGAGGCTGAGGCAGGAGAATTACGTGAACCTGAGAGGCGGAGCTTGCAGTGACCTGAGATCACACCACAGCACTCCAGCCTGGGCAACAGAAAGAGACTCCGTTTCAAAAAACAAAACAAAAAAGAACAGACAAGACTCTTAGTAGATACATTGGCAGGCATCATAATTTTACTGAATTCACCTTATGCAATAAATTTTCTTTTAGAATCACACCAAAATTGGCTCTCTTTCTTCTTTCAGTAGAAATTAAAATTTGCATACAAATTACAGACTTTAATCTTATTCATCAATACTAGACAGAAAAGTGTCATGTTGCTTCACACCAATTTCTTAGCTTTTCAATCCTGATATTCCTTCCCACTTGACAATAAACACAGTAACAAGAGTACTCAAATGACCTTGAAACTGTTGTTTCACTCACCACATAAATTTTTTTGCATCTTCTTATTCTTCAATAAATCAATTTCAAGAGCAAATTAATAAAATAATAACAATAATTAGGATTAATATCCCTGCAAGAATATTAACTAATTGCAAATGCCTACCTATTTTCCTCTCGGTGTGTTCTCTAGCTCTTTATTATAGATACAAAAACTATCTTTGTTAACAGATGACTTTAAGGACCACTGCCACACACACAAGGATGAAAGACTTTACTCAATGGCACAAATCAGTCAGAACTAAAAATGGAACTTAGATACCAAATGCAAGTCATTGAACTTATATTCTAATAGTTTAACAAAGTGATTTTTAAAACTACATAAAATTTACCAACCTTTTTTTTTTGAGACAGCGCCTCACTCTGTTGCGCAGGCTGGAGGTCAGTGGTGCTATCTGGGCTCAATGCAGCCTCAAACGCCCAGGTTCAAGCAATTCTCGTGCCTCAGCCTTCCAAGCAGCTGGGACTACAGGTGTGCGCCATGGCGCCTGGCTAATTTTTTTTTTTTTTT
>NW_012102488.1:650892-651856 GCF_000951045.1 Mandrillus leucophaeus
CCAGGCGTGGTGGCGGGCGCCTGTAGTCCCAGCTACTCGTGAGGCTGAGGCAGGAGAATGGCATGAACCTGGGAGGCGGAGCTTGCAGTGAGCCAAGATCGCGCCACTGCACTCCAGCCTGGGCGACAGAGTGAGACTCCATCTCAAAAAAAAAAAAAAAAAAAAAAGGCACCTCAGTGTGCAAACGTAATTTCACAGATACCCTTTTAGTGTTTTCCAGCCTTCTAACAATATAAAACCTCTCCCAAACACCCTCTATGTTCTGTAACAATGACCACACTTAAAATAATGTATTTCTTCCTCAATCTGTTTGCATCACAAGGGCAGGGACTAGGTCTGTCTTGTTCTCCACTGTGAACTTGGTATCTACTTCTCTGGCACACAGCTGGCCCTCAATAAATAATAACTAAATGAAAACTTTTCTTAAAATTATCAAAAACTAAAAAGCAACTGTTTCCTCATTGATAATGTAATCATCTAAACATGTGTAAGGGTAACTAAACAGTATATAAACTGTTACATCACTAAAACAGACACCCCATCATGCTTTTAGAGAAGTTCTCTATACTGTTTAGACTTGGTTGCAAATAGTAAAATATGAAGTTTTCTTTCTCATGCCAGCCACATACCCATATAAAGTTGACTGGCCTTTATGAGATAGTATACTTCTTGTGGGCAGGATTTAAAGAGATTATCACCCTCTCTGCACCCTTTCAAAGCCAAACTTCTTGAAAATAATTTCCACAGACACCAACTCTATTACCTCACCTTCCATTTTTTCAATTACTCACCCAAACTGGCTTTTACTTCCACAACACTGAATCCAATCTTTCCAAAATCACCAAAAACTTCCTTATGGCTAAGTCCAATGAACACAGTTTGGTCCTTCTCTTGTTCAACTCAATAGCTTTTTTTTTTTTTTTCCTTTGGGGGGGTGGGTGTTAGAGAGTGGGTCTTGCTTGCC
>NW_012102488.1:653942-668695 GCF_000951045.1 Mandrillus leucophaeus
TAGAGATGGGGTTTCGCCATGTTGCCCAGGCTGGTCTCGAACTCCTGAGCTCAGGTGATCCATCCGCCTCAGCCTCCCAAAGAGCTGGGATTACAGGTGTCAGCCATCACGGCTGGCCCCATTTTAACCATTTCTAAGTGTATAGTTTAGTAGTGTTAACTATATTCACATTGTTAACAGTTTATGGTAACCTTTAACTATAATTCCTAACTTTATTTTTTTTAATATGGTTTTGGAAATGTATGCTCTTCCTAAATGTATTAATGGTTAGCTACAGAACAATTTTTTTTTTTTATTTCAAGAGTAGGGATTTAAGATAAGCTATTTTGACTTTGTGATATCATAAACATATATATGTAAACAAACAAGAGTCAGATTGAATGTGCCCCACTATACAAATATGAGACAACGTGAGCATAAGGTAGAAATGTATTATCCTAAATAAGGATCCATATATCCATAAATCCATAAATATGCAAGAAGATAATGTTCTTCCTTATAGTAGAATAACTAAAAAATGTAGAAGGTATCATGGAAATAGAAAATCACCATTTTGCATCACAGTAATCATTTCTCAGGTAAAAATCATCAACAGATGCTAAGACTGGGTAAAAGTCTGATGAGAAATAGAAGAGTCACATAGTCTCAATGTATCGCCTCATAAATTAGTTAAAAATTACAAAAGGAGGAGTATTAACTTCACAGTGCAGAAACCTGGCAAACAACACATTGGCTAAGTAACTAAAGTTAGCATTACCACTAATGGGATAAACCAACATTAAGTACCTCCTAATATGATGCACGGGGAACACAATACCACTTTTGTGATATTCTCACCAAGAATACATAACCTGAATCCAATCATGAGGAAACACCAGATAAACCCAAACTGAGTGACAGTCTGGAAAATAGAAGGCCTGTACTCTTCAAATACACCAATGTCATCAAACCCAAAGGAAGGCTGAGGAACCTTTCTAACAGAGTAAGAGAGACATGATAACCACTTGACATCTAGAGTATCTTAGACCAGAATAAGGAAAACTGCTACAAACTGTACTAATGGGACAACTGGCAAAATTGAACATCCAGAGATTAGAAAACAGTATTTTATGGTGAAACTTCCAGATATTGCCAATTACAGTGTAGTTAGAAAGTGAACCTCTTTGTTCTTTTAAAATATCACTGAATTATTTAGGAGTAAAGAGTACATTTGCAACATACTTTCAAATAGTTCAGACAGATAGTATTATGTATGTATGCGGAAAGATAAAGCACATGTGTCAAACTGCTAACAGGGTGGGAAAACCAGGGTAAGGGTTTTGAGATTTCTCTGTACTATTCTTGCAACTTTTCTATAAGTGCAAATATTTCAAAATTTAAAAAGTTAAATACAGGTATATGTCCCTATTAATTTATGGGTTCACTTTAGAAGTGTTGCCACCATTTCTTTTATGCTAGAAATTCAAATCTCTCCAACATTCTTAATGACTTTAAAACAGCTATTCTACTTAGCTTGACTTCAAATTTTAAAAATAAGTCAAGGTCAAAGTCTTTGGCAAACCACAATGAGTATCTGGAAGTAATGTCTAACACATTAGCCAATGATGGGGATAGTAAGAATTACTTAATCATTCTATTTTTTTCTGTTAGCTCTACAAAGTTACTGAGTCCTAAATTCCATCCCCCACCACAATTATAATTTCACTTAGGCCAGACTTGTAACCTGTCCACAAAACTGTTTTCCAATTGCTGCATAGAGCAGCATTCTTCTGGCTCGGGTTCCCAGAATTTCCCCAAATTCATGACTTTCACTTGTTTATGTCCAGATCCCCTAATGGGAGAAAATACGTCCTGAGGGGAAGACAGGACACTAACCTGAAAGACATGGGTTTGAACTCTTTAGGGGAAGGCAGGGTCAGGACTTTTATCAAACAAGGAATACGCACAAGAAAAAAGATGTCTACAGCTCAGGCCTGTCATTCCAGGACTTTCGGAGGCCGAGGCAAGTGGATACTTAAGGCCAAGAGTTCAAGACCAGCCTGGGCAATATGGCGAAACCCCGTCTCTTTAAAAAAAAAAAAAAAAAAAAAAAAAAAAAAAAAAAATTAGCCAGGAGTGATGATGCACACCTGCGGTCCCAGCTTCTCAGGAAGCTGAGGTGGGAGAATCGCTTCAACCCGGGAGGCGAAGGTTGCAGTGAGCCCATATCGTGCCACTGCACTCCACTCTAGCATGGGCAACAGAGTCAGACCTTGTCTCTTAAATAAATTTTTAAAAAAAGTCTAATGTCTACAGACATCTAGAAAGAGCTCCAGCTATGCCTCAGAGAGAAAAATCCCAGGAGTGGATGGGAAAATATTCATGCACAGAAAAAAAAAAAAAAAAGGAGAAAAGGTACAAACCTCAGGTAAGTTTCTGACCCAGGTTTACCAATCTTGTTTCTCATTTCACCTAAATGTAAACTAGGAAAACTACAGAATCCACAATATAAATTATTGTTACTTGACTTGTGCCTGGTCAGTCTCCAAATAGTACTCTCCCACATCATGAGAACAAAAATATGTTTCCTATCAGTCCTTCTCACAACAGAAGAGAAAAACGTGGTTTGTCACTAATGAAACACTGAAAATGTACCACTGTCACCAGTTAAGCTATTTAACCTACAATCTGCTGGTTAAAAGCAGGTCAGCCTGCAGCATATAAAA
Organism: Mandrillus leucophaeus; assembly: GCF_000951045.1. Lineage (NCBI taxonomy): Eukaryota > Metazoa > Chordata > Mammalia > Primates > Cercopithecidae > Mandrillus > Mandrillus leucophaeus. The sequence continues at coordinate 656,648 of NW_012102488.1, forward strand.
AGACGTCTGCCTTTCAAAACTGGCTAAAGCTGTCAAATCGGATCACAGGTTTTACAAATACAATCGCCTCAACTCAGCCCTGCTCCATAAACCAGAAAGCAGAGCCAGCTTCCATAACTGGCCACGCCGCCTCCCACACCCCCGCCCCACCCCCGCCCGTGACAGTGAGTGGGTCGGAGCGGCCACAATGCGCCCAAAGTGTTTAATTCTTCCAGAAATGCTGGCCTCCGGGAGGAATCCAGGTTTGAAACTGTCCCCAACAGGGCATTCCCCGGCGACATTTTGCTCCCTCGGGTGTGGAGCAAGTGGGGAGGGCCTGGCGGCCCGAAAGTGTCCAGAGTGACCGACAAATGTGGGAAGCGTCAGGGCAGAGAGTGGGCTAGAAGGGGCAGCAGACGCTCAAATTCACACCATTCGGAGTCACCCTGACCCCCAACCTCTGACTTCTGCCCCGAACTGGCGGCCCCGAAGGAGTCCAGGGCAGGCCCCAGAACTTTGGACCCAAGTCCCAGGCGGGGACCGGCCTGTGGGCGCGTGGGCTGGTCGGGTCTGAGGGAGCGGTGACGTTTGCAAGACCCTATAGGGACGGCGGGTTGACGGGGGACCGTCCCTGGGTTCGCCTTCCCAGTCCGGACTCACCGCCCGTCGGAGCTGCCCCGGAGCCGCAGGTCGGAACATGTTCTCTGCTTCCGCTGCAACCTCGGCCTCACAGCAACCCCGTGCCCGGCCAACTGGCGTCGCCTCAGCCAGTCACCTAATGCTCGCGAGACGCGCGAACGAGATCAGACGCCCTAGGCTGGGAGCGCGAGCCCGCGGTTCCCGCCTGCCCATTGGGCGGCTGCGCAGCCAATAGACGGCGGGAAGTTAGGGGCTAGACTGGGAAGTGGGGCAAAGGTGAGGCTATTCCCAGGGGACCTTCGAGTAAGCCCGGGCCGCGGAGCTGCAGAGACAAAGCTGGCCACCCGCTGATGACCGAGCTCAGACTGTACTGTCTCACTGCCCCGCAATGGGCAGCATTACTAGAGTGAACTGAAAAACTGAGCTGATCTCGGGGTAAGGTGTGAGTGGAGCCTTGCTAACTCCAATTAGATACCTTTCCCATATGCCCCTATTTCCCCCCTGTATTTCCCCATGGTAGCAATTGTCACATGGGTTGTAATGACCTAAGTACTTGTCTGTGTCACCCATCTGACTACAGATCTGTAAGGGCAGAAAGTATGCCCTACTTTTAAATTTTCTGTCTACCTGCAACACCTAGCACAATTCCTGGCCCTCACTAGGCATTCAATCAGTATGTGTTGAATGAATCAGCAAATGAATAAATGACTGCTAATGAGTCTGGACTTTATCACGAAATTTTTAAGAAAGGAAGTGGTATGTTCAGAAATTGTCTTAATTCCCATTTCAGCAACAACCTACCTTTCCAATGTTATCTAGTCTATCAACAAATCCCGTTAACTCTACCTTCAAAATATAACCAGAATCCAACAATATTCTCCAACACCCCTTTGCTCCTCCGCCAGTACCACCTTCACTCAGGACCCTGTCATCTCTTGCCTGGATCATTGCAAAGCCTCCTAGCTGGTCTTTATGTTTCTACCCATGTTTCCAGAAGCCTCTTCTCCAAACTGATGGACTGATCATGACCTCTGCTCAAAGCCCTAGGGTGGCTCCCTCTCCTCCCACTGCCCTCTTCTCTCACTGTGCCCCAGACACACGGGCCTTCTTGAGCACACAAGCCTGCTCCTCTCAGAGCTTTGCACTCTGGCTGTTCCCTCTGCCTGAAATGCCCTTCTCTTGTTACCCACGTGGCTTACTTCCTCACTTCATTCAGGTCTCTGCTCAAAAAACACATTTGCAGAAAGGCCGACCTTGGCCTCTCTACCTAAAATAGCACCCATGCCACTCCCAGATGCCCTATCACGGTTTTTGATTTTTCTTCTTGGCATTTATCACTGCCTAACAGGATGCACGTGTTTGTTTGTTTATTGCAGATCTCCCCGCATTGGAGTGTAAATTCCCTGGAGCAAGAGCTTTGTCTGAACCAACAATCTCTCTAAGGGCCCAGTGCTTTAGCTCTTCCCTCTGTCTGAAATTCCCTTCCCCATCTGACAGGCCTCTTTAAAACCCAGATCAAGTGACAATTCTTTTGTTCTGTTTTGTTTAAGACAAGGTCTCTGTTTCCCAGGCTGGAGTGCAGTGGTGCCATCACAGCTCACTGCAGTCTCGAACTCCTGGGATCAAGCAATCTTCCTGCCTCAGCCTCCCAAGTAGCTGGGACTACAGTCATGTGCCACCATGCACAGCTATTTTTTTTGTAGGGGCAGGGTCTCACTCTGTTACCCAGGGCTGGTCTCGAACTCCTGGCCTCAAGTGATCCTCCTACCTTGGCCTCTCAAAGTACTGGGATTACAGACATGAGCCACCATGCCTGGCTCAAGTGACGTTTCTTTTGTAAGCTCTTTCTCAATTTTCCAGGATGAATTAATCCTTTCCTCTTCTTCACTCTGCTAGCTCTATGAACAAGGAGGTGAGGACCCATCTTAAACTTAAGTCGCACCCACTGTGAACATGTCTGAACTCATGTTACAGACAGAGCTGTGGACCCCTGCCCCCCAGTCAATCTGCCTGTGGGAGGGGCAATTTAGTATTCCATGTCTCACTGTATTTGCCTCCTAACCCAGTCCCACACTGGACTAGAATCTGAGACCTATGGGAGTGGAAGGAAGAGGGAAGGGTACTTTTGGTAAAAACGGAAAAGGATATTTTACTAAAAACCATGTAAAAGACTGGGCTACAAACTAACCTCCTTCCCTGCCTCCCCACCCATGACAAAGCAAAACACAAGGGAAGAGCGGCTTCCCCGCCCCGCCCCCACTGGGCAGATTCAGCAGCTCCCAGGCTTGGGCAAATCAATAGCAGCTGTGCATGGCAGAGGCTTGTTGCCCCTGGGAGTTCCTGGTAGAGCAGGTCAGAGCTGAGGGAGAGGCTGAAAATGGGCAAAGTCTGTGACACCTGACCGGACTTGTTCTGATCACACATGAAATGCCCCCTGAGTCTTTGGGATGAAGGGATATCAGAGTTCTACAATCACAACCACGTCATGTACCAGAGAAATGTGTGTGCTAAGACATTTCTATTAGAGGATTTTCCCTAGAGGTATACAACTTTCCTACTCCGTTATGAGCTGCTTTGGTGGCAGGACCTATGGTTTCCTTTTATTTACTTATTTTTATTTTATTTATTTTTGAGACGGATTCTCGCTTTGTCGCCCAGGCTGGAGTGCAGTGGCGCGATCTCAGCTCACTGCAACCTCCACGTCCTGTGTTCAATCGATTCTCCTGCCTTAGCTTCCCGAGTAGCTGGAATTACGGGTGCCCACTACCATGCCCAGCTAATTTTTGTATTTTTAGTAGAGACGGCGTTTCACCATGTTGGTCAGGTTGGTCTCGAAACCCTGACCTCAGGTGATCTGCCTCCCAAAGTGCTGGAATTACAGGCGTGAGCCACTGTGCCCAGCCTATTTTTCTGGTTCTTATTTTTAGACGTTCAGCGAACATTTATAGAAATATGTGTCCAATGGGCTAGGTGCAATGACTTACACCTGTATCCTAGCACTTTGGGAGGCCGAGGTGGGCGGATCACTTGAGGTCAGGGGTTCAAGACCAGCCTGGCCAACATGGCGAGACCCCCCCTCAGGTACTACTAAAAATACAAAAATTAACTAAGTGTGGTAGTGTGTTCCTGTAATACTACCTACTCGAGTGGCTGAGGCATGAGAATCACTTGAACCTGGGAGGCAGCGATTGCAGTGAGCCAAGATTACACCACTACACTCCAGCCTGGATGACAGAGCAAGACTCCATCTCAAAAAAAAAGAAAAAAAGAAAGTAAATATTTGTCCAAAGAAGAAAGGGCAGAAAAGAGAGGGTGGAGGAAGGATTCAAGGACTGCCACAGCCAACCCTTGAAGATGATTCCAGCATATTTGGAGCAACACCTCTTTCTCCTCCACAGGTCAATTTCAGGAGCGACTCCTCCAGGATTCCTGCTGGAAACTTGGAAGAGAAAGGTCCCTGGGACAAACTATAGCCCCAGCTGCTGCAGGTCTCTGGGGGTCACAACTGGTATTCATCATCTCCTTCCTCAGTATCCATTCTAAATCTCCCCCTCCCCCAGCTAGCACCTCCCCTGGTCTGAGTGGCTAATGCCTCCGTCCTGCCTCATGAACTGAGAATCTCAACCCCTGACCAGCATGCCCTTTCCAAGCCTGTTTATTGTCATAATTGGGCAATGGAGGATTCAGAGGCACCCAAGTGGATTACTCTTAGCCAAGATGACTCCCCTTCTGGTCTTCTGGTACAAGGTGCCCAGGTGGCAACTGTAGCTTGTAGCTCAATGGGACTCTTGCTGTATCCTCTGGTGAAAGATTCCCCCATTGGGGACAAAGACCTCTAACCTTGCAGGTCCCAGCACTATATAAAGGTTTTTGGTTCAAGGAGCATCCTTGAAGATGAACCCACCCTTATCAAGTGCTACCTCCAAGCTACTGCTTCCAGTGGGCCTTCAGCAGCCATTCCAATATCCTGTCAAGCTGGCAGGGTCTGGATGATCCAGCCTGTGAATTGCTTAGGGAATCCTCTGATCATGGACTCATTTCTGCACCTCCATTGCAGTAAATTGGGTCCCTGGCCTGATGGGATGTTATGTGGGATCCTGTGACAGTGAATCAGATACTCGATAAGCCCTCAAATAGTGGTGCTGACTAAGGTCCTGAGGACAGGAAAGGTGAATAGTACCCAGAATATGTGTGTTTTCTTGACATGGTGAATCTCGACTTTTTTCAGAGGAAAGGGGTTCCATGTGGTTAGGATGAATCTTGCCTTTTCCCAGATAGAAGGGGTTCCATGTGGTCAACTTGCACCATGGAGCCAGCTAGTCTCCTGGAGGAATGGTGTCATATTGGGGGCTCATTCAGCAGCAGCAGTAGCTCAATCAGCCTTTGTAAGTGGGAGCCCATGCTATTAGGCTGCTACGGCCTCTGTCTCTGCCACTGTAGTCATTTCATGCATGTGCCCTTAGTGCCAGCACTGGGTGGCTGATGACAGAGGCCAGCTAAGGTCAACTGGCCCAGATATTTTTGTCTTCTTAGTTACATGGTGGCTTTTCAGTGGTGGGTGGTTTCTGGTGGGTGTTAACATGTAATACAAAGATCTTCATACTTGGTGCCCACTCCAGACATCTATCCTCATGCCCCTACCCCAGACCTCCCTGTTCTCCCATCTTCCATTGCAACCTTTCTTCTTCCAGGGCCCTGGCTAGCCAGGTAGGCCATTCCTCACTGCCACTGAGTACATAGATATTCTATGCTTGAGATGCCTCTCTGTGCAGGAAGAATGGATGGCCAAGTGCACCTCCTGAAGCTCTGCCCATGGGGATTTTCCTCCACTGTTGTCTTTCAAGGCTGTCCCTAAGTGGGGCTATAATGCAACTGCCATCTATTTTCAGCTTGAACTCACATACTTAGCAGACCCTCCATCGACCAAGTACAGGATTTTTCCTCCTCTTGTCAGCTGGTCATAAAGGATCCTGCATACAACCAGAAGGGTGCACCACGGGAGGGGTGCCAATGTAGTAGTGGTGTTCATGGGGGTCTAGGCTGCCAGCTCATGGAACTTGCTTGTACCTTCTGTTCTTACTTGTGTTAAGTCCCAGATGTACCAGTTCCACCCTAGGATGCATTGTTACTGACTGCCTGGTGTTGTGACTCGGTGGGTTTGACAGAACCCAGCTCATGATGAGTAATTCCTGGCATATGGTCACTTGGTGTCTGTGATCAGGCCAGTAGCACACCAGGAGTTTTTCTCAAAAGGCACGTAAGTCTCCACTGCAGATGGTGTGGCCTTGCTCCAATACTGCAGTGGCCTGTGTTGTCATTCTCCCAGTAGAGCTTGTCATCAACTCCACACAGCGTCTTTTCCTACCACTAACACTAACACCATCTATGGAAGCACAAATGACCAAGTAGCAGACTGCCTGGACCTTGCTGTATAACCTTTTCATGCTCTGAGCTCCAGTTAATGCTGGGAGCCTTTTATGTCACCTGCATTGATGGCATGGGTTGGAGCAGTATTTCCAGATGTGGAATATACTGTGTCCAGAACCCAAAGAGGCCTATCAGGCCTGAACGCTTCTTTCTACATGGTGGGAGGTGCAAGATGCAATAATTTATCTGTTTCTTTGGATGATATATCCTGGCATGCCCTAACTCTGGACCCCTAAACATCTTATGTGGGAGGCCCCTGAATCTTTGCAGTTTTTAATCTCCTACCCTGTAGAATACATGTGTCATCCAAGGCCTCTAATGTGCTATCCACTTTTTTCCACCCAGCTGAATCAATATAATGTCATTGATGTAAAAGATCAATGCGATATTCTACAGTATGTCCAGATGGTCCAGACCTCTTCAGGCTATATTGTGATTGATAGATGCTGAAAGTTAACATAGCCCTGGGGCAAAACTGTGAATGTAGACTGTTGTTTGTTCCATGTGAATGCATACTGTTTCTGATTCACTTTTCTCCTAGGGCTAGAAAAGAACCAATTCACCAAATCAATGTCCACATAAAATGTACCCGGGGCTGTGTTAATCTGCTCTAGCAAAGATACCAAAACTGGTGTGGTGGCAGCAACAGGGCTACTGCTTCTGTGGGTTTGTGATAGTCTGCTGTCATCTTCCAGGTTCTGTCTGTTCCTGGAGGGACAACACTAGTGAGATAAAGAGGAAAATGATCCTTGAAGGTTAGAACCTTGAAGTTTGCCTCATTGTGTGCTGTCAAGAAGGTCCTCTAGCTTTTATACATGGTTCTCAATTGCCTGTTAATCATTCCTACTCCTTTATAATTTTTTGTCAAGGGCATGAAGCTTAGCAATTGCCACCCGATGTCATTGTCTTTATTAGTTCCCCCATATTACCTTCCACAAGCATCCCATCCCAATTTGCCACTAGTGCAAGTCTTAACAATCAGATACCAGCTTATGCCAAAGGCTTGTTCCAGCTACCAGCAGGGTTGAGGTCCTCAGTGCCAGTCTGGGAAAGAGTAATACAGCTCCAAACCCCCATCTTACAACCTGTTTTCTCAACCACTCCCACACTCCTGCTTTCTCTTGGATGCAGGATCGAAACAAGTTCAGAATACATTATGATAGTTAGGGGTGCCCTTAGGAGCCACACTTGTGTGAGGGATGAGATAGCAGAACTGGGCAGAAGCAGTAGCTGGGCTGATATGCAGGCCTGAACAATAATCCAGTGGAATGTGAATTATTCTGTTTTTAATTGTGTTTTTTAATGCAATAACAGTATAGCTGTGCTAAAAGAATATAGTATTTGTTGACAGACTAAGCACTCACCACAGTATTTCCAACTCACAGGAAAACAACCATCCAAAAAATTAGAAAATTTAAAATGGAATATATATTCTTTTTGTTTCTTTTAAGACAGAGTCTCACTGTCTCACCCAGGCTGGAGTGCAGTGGCACGATCTCGGCTCACTGCAACCACCGCCTCCCAGGTTTAAGCGATTCTCATGCCTCAGCCCCCTGAGTAGCTGGGATTACAGGTGCATGCCAACACACCCAGCTAATTTTTTGTATTTTTAGTAGAGACAGAGTTTCACCATGTGACCTCAAGTGATCCACCCACCTCAGCCTCCCAAAGTGCTAGTATTACAGGCATGAGCGACCACCCCCAGCCAAAAAGCAACATATATTCTTATGTGATGTATTTAGAATATCAGGCTGGGCATGGTGGTTCATGCCTATAATCCCAACATTTAGGGAGGCCAAGGTGAGTGGATCACTTGAGGTCACATGGCAAAATCCCATCTCTGCTAAAACAAAAATTAGTCAGGCGTGGTGGTGCTTGCTTGCCTGTAATCTCAGCTACTAGGGAGCCTGAGGCAGGTAAATCACTTGAACCTGGGAGGCAGAGATTGTAGTGAGCCAAGATCATGCCACTGCACTCCAGCCTGAGTGACAGAGCGAGACTATGACTCAAAAAAATAAAATAATATTAGGCCAGGTGTGATGGTTCATGCCTATAATCCCAGCACTTTGGGAGGCTGAGATGGGAGGATCACTTGAAGCTAGGAGTTAGAGATCAACCTGGCCAACATGGCGAAACTCCATCTCTACAAAAAGTTAGCCAGGCATGGTAGTGTGCACCTGTGGGCCTAGCTACTTGGGAAGGTGAGGTGGGAGGATCGCTGGAGCCCAGGAGTTCAGGGTTACAGTGAGCTAGGATTGTGCCACTGTACTCCAGCTTGGGCAACAGGGTAAGACCCTGCCTTAAAAAAAAAAAAAAAAAAAAAAAGCACGGTCTTGCCTTGAGGGCCTTTGCACTTGCTGTTCTTTCTGTTTAGAATGCTTTTGCTCCAGATCTTCTACGTGATTTGCTGCCACTCTTCATTCAGGTCTTAGCTTCAGTACTACTATACCCCCTGGAATAGGCTTTTCCTGACCACCTTTCATATTTCTTCCATTCCCTTACTATGTTTAATTTTTCAGAGCCAGGAGTTTGTTCTATTCACTGTTGTATCCCTGGCACCTAGAACAATGTCTGGTACCTGCAGATACTCAATGCATACTTCATGAACGAACAAATGAATGAGTGGATGACCAGATGAGCAGATGCACTTATAAAACCTCAGATTGGCCTGCACTTCTCTCTCCCCATTCCTCACCCCTCCGGCATTTGCTGCTTTTGTTTGATTGATTGTTTTAAATAATCTTTATTAAGATATAATTCACAAGCCATACAAGCTACCCATTTAATGTATATAAATCAATGATTTTTAGTATATTCGAAGAGTTGTATGACCATCACCACAATGTCTGAGAATGTTTTCATCACCTCAGAAAGAAACCTCTGACCCTTTAGCTATCACACCCCTATCACCCCATGTCTCCCAGCAAAGTATTGTCAAGGATGTAGAGAAATTGGTATCCTCATACATTGCTGGGGATCCCACATAAATGGTGCGGCTGGTTTGGTAAACAGTCTGGCAGTTCTTTAAAATGTTAAACATAGAGTTACCATATGACTCAGCAATTCTCCTCCTAGGTATACATCTAAGAAAATTGAAAATATATGTCCCATTAAAACTTGCGCACAAATGTCCATAGCAGGCCGGGCGTGGTGGCTCACGCATGTAATCTCAGCACTTTGGGAGGTCAAGGTGGGCAGATCATTTGAACCCGTAAGTTCGAGACCAGCCTGGACAACATAGCAGAACCCCATCTCTACTAAAAATACAAAAATTAGCCAGGTGTGGTGGTGCATGCCTGTAATCCCAACTACTCAGGAGGCTGAGGCAGGAGAATCACTTGAACTTGGGAGGCGGAGGTTGCAGTGAGCCAAGATCATGCCACCGCACTGCAGCTTGGGCGACAGAACGAGACTCCATCTCAAAAACAACAACAACAACAACAACAACAACAACAACAACAACAATGAAAACCCCAAATATCCATAGCAACATTATCCATAATAGCCAAAAAGTTAAAATAGCCCAAATGTCTAACAACTGATGAATAGATAAGCAAAATGTGTTATATTCATACAACAGAATATTTTAATTCAGTAATAAGAAGGAATGAAGTACTGATGCATGCTACCACATAGATGAACCCCGAAAACAATTTAAGTGAAAGAATCCAGTCACAAAAGACAACATATTGTATTCCATTTTTGTGAAATATCCGGAATAGGCAAATCTATAGACACAGAAAGTAGATGAGTGGTGCTTCGGACTGGGAGGATGGATGGAGGGATGGGGAGTGACTGCTAATGGGCACGGGCTTTCTTTTGGACATGATGAAAACATCCCAAAATTGATTGTGGTGATAGTGATGCAACTCTGTAAATATGCTAAAAGCCATTGAATTATACACTTTAAATGGGTACATTGCATAGGATGTATGTTATTTATTTATTTTATCTCAATAAAACGGATATGCAAGATACACGTATCCTGTGAGGGTGAGGGATGTTATGATAAATTCTCTCTTTTACATTGTCTTTAAAAACAAAAGGTAAATCATTTAAAAAGGCCAGTGCCTTAACTGTTAATAATTACAAAGGCCTTGTAATGTGTCTCACACACCAACCTTGACCCACCAGAGTTTCAGGATTCTGTGAATGAAAACTGCTACTTTACACCTAATTTAACGTACTCAACACCCTGCAGTTCTCTCTATTATCCATCTGCATGGCTCGAATTACACTGCTTTCTATAGCGGCTCCAGAACTTCTGAATAGGTGGGGAGGTGCAGGGATGTGTTTGGAAGCTGCATGTGCACAGCAGACCCACTGTTGCTACCAACCATTTGGAAGCTGATGGAGATCGGACCCCAGGGCGCTGCTTCTGGGTGACCCCTTCTACCATTTCTGTACGGGCCATGTAGAAATGGGTCTGTATTTCTAAAACCTGCTTCATATTTTCAAAGCCTGTTTGTATTCTCAATAAGCAATTATTTTGCAATGACATTGTGCCTTTCTAAATACCGCAGATGAAAATGGACTTACCTTTTCAGCAATGTCTGCCAACAGTTCTTTCTTTGTGCTAAAAATAACCACAGATGATTTTGACTGTGCCCCTTTCCGATTCTCCTTTCAAGTTATCTCTTCCCTTCCCACATGTTGTCATTTCTCTATTTGCAAATCATGACCGTGAAACCTCGAACATTTATGGGTTACACAAACAGCTTCCCATGGTATATTTTTAATAATTACTACTCTTATTATTACCAGATGTTGAAATCCCAAATGATAACAGAGTGACAGACTTTAATGGTAAGATTATTTGAGCAAGAGAAGTGTGATTATTTTGTTTTTTCAGAGATAGCAGGTGCCTGACCTGGGTTTGTATCCAGTTTTTTCTGTGTTAAGCTGAGAAGTTTTATAACAGTTCCTTAATCTCACTGATTTTCTGTGTCTTCATTGAGAAAAAAAGTGAGGCTAGGCTGGGTGTGGTGGCTCATGTCTACAATAGCAGCACTGTGGGAAGTAGAGGTGGGTGAATTGCCTGAGCTCAGGAGTTCGAGACTAGCCTGGGCAACATGGCGAAACCCCGTCTCTACAAAAATTACAAAAATTAACCGGGCTTGGTGGCGTGTGCCTATAGTCTCAGCTACTCTGGAGCCTGAGGTGAGAGAATCACTTGAGCCCAGGAAGTCAAGGCTACCCTGAGCTATGATTGTACTACTGTACTCCAGCCTGGGTGGCAGAGCCAGACCCTGTCTCAAAAACAAAAAAAGAAAAAGGACAAGAAAAAAAGAAAGAGTGAGGCTAATACCTTCTTTATAGGGTTTTGTTTTTTTGGTTTTTTTTTAGACCTAGTCTTGCTGTGTCACTCAGGCTGGGGTGCAGTGGTGTGATCTCGGTTCACTGCAACCTTTGTATCCTGGGTTCAAGCAATTCTCATGCCTCCCTCCCAAGTAGCTAGGAGTACAGGTGTATACTACCACGCCCAGCTAATTTTTGTATTTTTGGGAGAGACAGGGTTTCGCCACATTGGCGAAGGCTGGTCTCGAACTCCTGGTCTCAAGCAATCTGCCCACCTTGGCCTCCCAAAGTGTTGGGATTATGGGCGAGAGCCACCGCGCCTGGCCTCTCACAGGGTTTAGGTGAGAAATGTGTGGGGTTGTATATTTTATTAGTTATCTATTGCTGTGTAACAAATTATCCGTCAAATTTAGCAGCTTGAAACATTTATTATCATACACAGTTTGTGAGGGTCAGGATTCATGGAGTGGCCTAGCTGGGTAATTCTGGCTCTCATGAGGTTGCATTGAAAACATTGGCCAGGGCTGTGGTCTCTGAGGACTCGAGTGAGACAGGAGGTCTCATTCCAAGCTCACTCATGTGGCCGTGGCAGGAGGCTTTAATTCTTTACCACATGGACCTCTCCATACGGCTTCTTTCAGAGATAAAGACAGAAAGGGGGTGGGGAGTGAGGAGACCAGGATAAAGCTGCAGTCTTTCTTTTCT
>NW_012102488.1:669040-672246 GCF_000951045.1 Mandrillus leucophaeus
GGGGTTTCACTGTGTTAGCTAGGATGGTCTCGATCTCCTGACCTCGTGATCCACCCGCCTCGGCCTCCCAAAGTGCTGGGATTACAGGCATGAGCCGCTGTGCCTGGCCAAAGCTGCAGTCTTTCGTAACCTCACTCAGTAGTTACCAGCTTGGGCAACACAGTGAGGCGAGCACCTGTGGTCCCAGCTACTCAGGAGGCTGAGGGGGGTGGATCACTTGAACCTAGGAGCTCGAGACCACCACACCTCCGGGTGTGGTGATGTGTACCTGTGGTTTCAGCTACTTGGGAGCCTGAGAGGTGGGAGGACCACTTGAGCCTGAGAGGTCGAGGCTGCAGTGAACTGTGATCGCACCACTGCACTCCAGCCTGGGCAACAGAGCGAGATTGTGTCTCAAAAAAATAAAATTTAATTTAAAAAGGAGTCCTTCATAAAGATGGCAATAATAGATAGTGCGGACTACTGTGGGGCAGGGAGGGCGGGACGGAAGGGTTGAACAACTGTTGAGTACTCTGCTCACTACCTGGGTGATGGGATCGGTTGTACCCCAAACCTCAGCATCAAGTAATATACCCATGTAACAAAACTGCACATGTACCTACCCCAAATCTAAAATAAAAGTTGAATAACAAAAGGAGTCCTTGCTAATTTAAGGTACCGACATAATCCAAGTAATTCACACTTGGGAAAGTAGGGGATTCCCCTGCCCTGCAAAATGTGACAATTACAAGTTGGTGGACTCTACAGTTCACAGTTTAGAAGCTGAAAACTTACATTAAGCATCCCAACTGGAATGAAGACAGCCATTATAATCGTCTGTGAGAAAAAGATATACTAAGTAAATTGAAGGTATCCACAATTGTTCATGGGTGGTTTTATTTTCCAAAACTGTTCTTTCAGACATTAGCTGCATCCATGGGTGTACTAACAAATACGCTTTTAAATTCCCAGGCTCTTTATCTCTGTGTGAAAGCAGCTATTTGACAATGACTCATACACTTTGTTAATTTTATGGATGTTTAATATAATCTACATATAGACATGTATGTACTATAAAAAGGGTGACCTCGAGTTTACAATATTTTCTAATGTAGTCTGACTTCTCCTGGTTTGTTCCAATTAGTGAGACTTGACTTTATTGATATTTCACTTGTACTAAAATATTCATATTTCAGGCTCTTAGAGGAGACATGTATGATTCATGGGATTAATGGCAAAGGAATTTGCCTACATTATCAAATTAGTCTTGCATCTCGCTAGCCTTCATAATGCTGAAGTGAAGCTTCGGATTTATATACAAATATTGAAGTATTATTCTGAGCTTAATAAAACATGCATATCTTTCCAATATACCCAGGGATGGAAATGGACACCAGAACTTTCTCTGATGCTGAGGCATCTGCAGGTGCCCAAGAGACACTAAGTGAAGTCTCAGTGGATGTCTGTCTTTCCCTCTAATGCCCTTGGATGGCTTTTTTTCCAGGGCACCTGAAGACTTTATGGTTCAGTAGCTCAGGGTCGAACTTGCTCTCCTCTGCTAGTTCTGTGGAGAGATAGGAGGGGAGATTGATACCATCCCTGGCTTCTGGCCTCACAGATTGTCCCAGACCCTCCTCTTCCATGAGGCAGGGCAGGGATTTATGTCTCTTGTTCGAGGCTATGTTCTCAGTGCTTAGAAAAGAGATTTCAGGCTGGGCGCAGTGGCTCACACCTGTAATCCCAGCACTTGGGAGGCCAAGGCAGGTGGATCACTTGAGGCCAAGAGTTCAAGACCAGCCTGGCCAACATGGCGAAAACCCATCTTTTGTATTTTGTAAAAATACAAAAATTGGCCGGGCATGGTGGCTCACGCCTGTAATCCCAGCACTTTGGGAGGCCGAGGTGGGTGGATCACGAGGTCAGGAGATCGAGACCATCCTGGCTAACACGGTGAAACCCCATCTCTACCAAAAATACAAAAAATTACCCGGGTATGGTGGCAGGAGCCTGTAATCCCAGCTACTTGCGAGGCTGAGGCAGGAGAATAGTGTGAACCTGGGAGGCGGAGCTTGCAGTGAGCCGACATCACACCACTGCACTCCAGCCTGGGTGACAAAGCGAGACTCTGTCTCAAAAAAAAAAAAAAATTACAAAAATTAGCCATGCGTAGTGGCATGCACCTGCAGTCCCAGCTACTCCGGAGACTGGGGCATAAGAATTCCTTGCACCTGGGAGGTGGAGGTTGCAGTGAGCCAGTGTCATGCTACTGCACTCCAGCCTGGGTGATCAAGTGAGACCCTGTCTCAAAAAAAAAAAAAAAAAAAGAAAGAAAGAAAAGCTTCAGTGTAGAATCCCGTGGTTAAATGTTTGTGTATATTATTCATAAGTACTTCCATAGGATAATTTCTAGCCAAAGGTTTGCTGGGTCAAAGAGATTAGAGTTTTAAGGCTTTGGCAAATTTTTCCATACTGCTTTTCAGAATGTTGTATCATTTGACACTCCTTGTAACAAGCTATGAAAGGGGCAATTTTCCCAGAGTCTACCAACATTGGGAATTTTCAGGTTTGGGGTTTAAAAAAAAATCCTTGCCAGTGTGAGAGACTGAAAATGGCAGTTCACGATGCTTTAATTTGCTTTCCTTTGATTATTATGTGGTGAACACACCCCGAAGTGACCCCCAATGTCACATCTTTGGGTAATACCCCCACGGGAATGTCTATGACTTGTTTAGAAACAAGTTTGTGGTAATTGTTATGCAGCATAGATAATTAATATAACTAACGAAACTACAGGTTTTTATGTGTAATCGATCATATTTTTTCTTCTTTCTAGCCCATTTTTCCATTAGTATTAGCATTCATCACTTTCCTATTGATATTTGAGTTCTTAACACATTAAGGCTTGTAAGGGTATCAACCCCTTTGTCATAAATAATAAACAGCCATTGCATTTTTGTTGTTGTTGTTTTTGAGACAGAGTCTCTGTCACCCAGGCTGGAGTTTAGTGGTGTGATCTCAGCTCATTGTACCTCTGCCTCCTGGGCTCAGGCTAACCTCCTGCCTCAGCTTCCCAAGTAGCTGGGACTACAGGTGTGTGCCACCATGCCAGGCTAATTTTTGTGGTGGCTAATTTTTGTATTTTTTTAAGAGATGGGGTTTTTCCGTGTTGCCCAGGCTGGTCTTCAAACTCCTGACCTCAAGTGATCCACCTGCCTCAGCCTCCCAAA
>NW_012102488.1:672801-675795 GCF_000951045.1 Mandrillus leucophaeus
TTTTTTTTTTTTTTTTAAGTAAAGGCAGGGTTTTGCATGTTGGCCAGGCTTGTCTCGCACTCCTGGCCTTAAGTGATCCACCTGTCTTGGCCACCCAAAGTTCTGGGATTACAGGCGTGAGTCACTGCTCCAGCCTAATGCCACTTTTAGCAGGGCTTTCTTTTAGCCAAAAGCCCTCTGCTGGTATGTGAGGACCGAATGAGATAAATGCAGTCCCAGCCAGCACCCAGCACATAGCAGTTGCTTAGTAAATGACAGCACCTTCCCTTACCCTCCACTCTAACCCAGGGTCCTCCCTGTGTCCACAGCATGCCTGCATTCCTGCCTTTTCTCCCAGCACTCTCTCTCCTCCTACACAGGCCACATTTGAAGACTTCTCACCTTTTAAGACCCAACTCCAACTCCAAGTCCTTCAGGAAGCTTGTCTAGTTCATGCAGAATTCTCCCCACTTACTGCCTTATGTGGTTGCCTGTGCTTTCCTGAATCTGGGTCTTCTCAGTCAGAGTGAAACTCCTTGAGGGCCAGGACCATTCTTCATGCAGCAGTTGGCCTCCTCTCCTGGGCCTCGCTCAACCTCTTGACTCTTGTAATGTTTGGTCAGTATTTGGTGATGGACCTATAGGCCATTAATCTTTTCTCCCTCTTGATTTTTATAAGCTGTGGGTGCTGGCATTTAGCTGAATAAGATTCATTCCTCCAACGGCAAGAGGAGCATTATTACTTTGTTCTGAAGGTCTTTACAAGTATAAGGCATGTCTAAAGCTGCTATAAATAATTTATATTGTCTATAACTCAAGCTGATCAAAATAGACCTCATCACAGTGATGCGGCAAAATCTGGTACAAGCTGCTTTTCTCCTGCCTCCAAACCAATTACACATTCGGAGCAGATGAAAATCTGACTGGATTCCCTCTTGAATCGGATTAATGCCCCGTCTACAATCACATAAATCACAATCTGTCCATGATTAGACATCGGATAATCCCATTGGACAAGAGGTGACAACCCAGATTCTATTATCTCATTTATTATCTATTTTTGGAATTTACCAGTAACTCTAACCTCCAGGAGATGTTTCCCAGTGAAAGAGGATCTGCTGGGGATTCTTTTGAGAAATGGTTGCTTGAGGACTTTGGTTAGAGCTGTTGCAAGGTGATGAATACACAAACTAGAACAAGAATGATTGGCCCTCGTTATAAGAAAAAAACCACACATACATTTAGCTTAAGAGTACATGTTGGAGAGAATAAATGGCATCCTTAAAAGCCTTTAAAAGGACAATAACTTTATGACGAGATAATCTCATGTTTGAGAATAAGGTGTTTTTCATTTGTTTTAATATCATAAAGGCAAGCATCTCTGATTGATAAAGGGGATGTAACCAGCCCACAAAGTCTGCAAAACCTAAATCCACACACATCTGTGCAGGACAGAGGAGCTTATTACAATCTTCAATTTTCCTACTGGAAAAATTTGTATCTAGAAATACTGCTAAAGAGAAATGCAAGGTGCACATGGGTCATGACAGTTCTGATGCCATGCTCATGGTTACTGACTCGCGGGTGCTGGAGCATTGAAGCACAATGAAAAACCTGAAGTAACTCCCACTCTGGGATGATACAATTCACAAAGCAGGATTGTTCCCTGGAATCTTTCTAACTGGATCTCAACCCAGATGTATTTTTCAATATATTTAACAACATCTGTAAGTTACAAGTGAGGGGTATTCTTTTCCACCATCCTCTGGCTTACAAACAGAAATTCTTCCCTTCACCCCATGTCAATAGTTTGAGATTAATTTATCACCCATTCACACCCTCCCCTAAACCAGGCTTCGCCCTGTCCTGCCCCTTTCTGGGGAGGAGAGGGGAGCCACTCATCAAGTCAACATGCACGCTATCCTCCTGGGTCCCGTCTCCTCCTGGCCCTCCTGACGCATGTCCTTGTTGCTTGTCTTGCTTGTCACATCTAAGTGTTCCTCTTTCCATGGCATAGCTGTGTTTGTACCATTTCCCCACTTAAATCTCTTCAGCCAGGCAAGGGGAGGTTTCCCCTTTTCCAAGAGAATCACCTCCAAGCTCCTCCAAGCTCCTCCCACTTGAGCTTCCCATGCTTACCCAAACATCTTTTGCCCCTGCTGCTTCCTCCCTGACTGTCCCGCCACGTGGGCCTGCCTTGGGTGGCTATGGGTTCTCCCAGTGTCCGTGACTCTGCTTGTGCCATTGCCCATAGTCACCCCTGGCTCCAGCCTCTCCTAGCTGCCCACATTTCCCCCCAAAAGCACTTGACTCACACACTGCCTTCTTCTGTCTGCCAGACCATTCCCTCTTCCTAGGAGACCTTCCTGCTCCTTTCATGTCTGGAAGAATCCAGCTCATCCTCAATGGCTTGGAAGAGACACCAGAGGCTCCTCACCCTGCTCTGTGCACTGCCTACACTTTGTGTCCTGTGGTAGCTCCAGGTCATGGCTCTACTGCAGCTTCTTCTCAGTGCTGACCTGCACCTTCCTGCCTTCTCTTTCCCGTCTCTACTACTGCCTGTCTCAGTGAAGGGCACTCGTCCATCCAGGGCCTCAGCTGCAAACCTGTCCCATTTGGCAAGAGGCTGGCCTCTCTGCAAAAAAGGCACCCAGTCCTGCTTCAGGGAATCCATTCCCTTTGGAGCTCATTCTGTCCCTCTTTCCTTCCCTTTCTTTCTCATTTTGCCCAGGACCTGGATCTCGGCAAGAGGAAAAGTACTTCTAGAAGAAAGCAGAGCACTAGAAGGTTAAGACCCATGGTTGGGAATGCCAGTGCATTTGGCCAAACTGCTCAGAACCACACCCAAGTCACACTAGCCAGCCTGGGTTCCCCCTTCTGGAAAGATGAGGAAAATGCAGCTTTCCCCCAAAGTCACTGGGCACAGCTCCTTCCCATGGCCTCATCCCCTCCTAAGATCTGGGCTTGGGAGGGTATCCCTGGGCTACCCTCAGAATGTGATTTGGAAAGAAATGA
>NW_012102488.1:675845-682712 GCF_000951045.1 Mandrillus leucophaeus
TATTTTTCTTTTAGTCTGATAATCAATGTATCTATTATTTACTTTTTATTTTACAGAGGTCTAATTTGAGTGAAAGCTAATCATGAATTTGATTTATAACCTACTTTCGCATATATATATATATATATATATATATTTTGAGACAGAGATTCTCTCTGTCACCCAGGCTGTAGTGAAATGGTGCTATCTCGGCTCACTGCAACCTCCACCTCCTGAGTTTAATCAATTCTCCTGCCTGAGCCTCCCGAGTAGCTAGGATTACAGGTGTGCATCACCACACCTGGCTAATTGTTTGTATTTTAGTAGAGATGGGGGTTTCACCATGTTGCCCAGGCTGGTCTCGAACTCCTGAGCTCAGGCAATCCACCCACTTTGGCCTCCCAAAGTGCTGGGATTACAGGAGTGAGCCACTGCACCCAGCTCCATATATATATATTTTTAAAGGGTTAATTTTTCTCCTCCTTGTGTAATGACCCCATGTGGTCTTTTTATCTCCTCCCCACTGGCTACTCCCCATTGATACCCTCAGGACAAGAGTAGTATAGATTATGGGTTGGTTTGTTTTAATACAGAATCACCTTGGCATACGTCCATGATAACCCAGGTGACAAACAAAACTATTCCCATCTGGACACACTCAAGTGCCACAGGTTCATAACCAGTCTCATGGACAGCTGTGGGGTGTGGGATTGAGTCTCATGGATGGCTGTAGGGTGTGGGATTCAGTCTCAGTCACAGTCCCATCTCTTTCCTAGTTGTGTTAACTTGTGAAGGTTATTGGTTTATTTATTTCTCAGCAGCTGAAAGATGATATTAGGACCTGCCTCAGAGGCAGGGCCAACTTCACAGAAACCCTGTATATGGAGGGGCAGGACACACTTGGTTTGATGCTCTGCCATTGCTGTCTTGAATTTTTATTTTTATTTTTTTGAGACAGAGTCTGTCTCTGTCCGAGGCTGGAGTTCAGTGGCGCTATCTTGGGTCACTGCAACTTCTGCCTCCCGGGTTCAAGTGATTCATGCCTTAGCTTCCCGAGTAGCTGGCACTACAGGCCTGTGCCACCATACCTGGCTAAATTTTGTATTTTTAGTGGAGACAGGGTTTCGCCATGTTGGCCAAGCTGGTCTCAAACTCCTCACCTCAAGTGATCCACCTGCCTCGGCCTCCCAAAGTGCTGGGATTACAGGCGTGAGCCACCACCCCAGCCATTGAAATTCTTAATAATTTTTTAAACAAAGGGTTGTGAATTTTTATTTTGCAATGGGATCTGCAAATTACGTGGCCATTCCTGCTCAGGAGATTGGTGGGCCCTTTAATGAGACCTCATACTGCTGCTTAGCCCAGAGCCCCAGCTACAACACGTGCTCAGTAACTTCGGGAAGAGAGAAGGGGGCTCAGGAAGGAGGGAGAGGGGCCCTGCAGTGCCTATGGGTACCTGTTTGCTCAAAGGGAATCTGGGGCTGGGGAGGCAGGCAAGGCTGGGGAGAAAGCATAGGTCTTGGATGTCAAGAAGCCTGAAGCCTGACCTTGACTTGCCAAGTTTCCTCCCTGCCCCCAGGCCTTAGTTGCTTCTTTGAAACATGGTGCTCCGTCCCCATCCCAAAAGCAAGTTCTCAGACACCTGTGGTGGGTGAAGATGTGGATGCTGAGGCTGTCTCTTGCCTGCTGTATTCAACGTCTCCAACTACCTTTGGAGAAAAGTAAAAGCCTTTGGGAGTGGGGCAGAAGGAGAATGGAGGGGGATGGAGACTGGAGCAAGAGGAGAAGCCTGGACCAGTGACTTAAGCTGGGCAGCAGGGTCTCAGCCCTGGACAGCAGACGTTCATCCACAGGGACTCCAGCAGGAAGAGGTCTGGCCTGGGTCAGGGGACCTGGCTTCTGGCTCCATCTCCATCACATGCTGGGTAACAGGTCACCAGGCCTCATTTTCCTTTCTGAGTGAGGACTGACAGTGAGGACTGATGCTCCCACACTAGCAAACAGCCTCCTCTGTGTTGGCTGGACATTGTGCATGGGGCTGTGCCTTTGTGAGTGATGTGGTAGAGGTTTTGGGGAGAAAAAATCAGGGAGACTTCTCTGTGCTTCTGAACTCTCCCCAGTACAGGCTAGTTTTATGGGATCAAGCATAGCTATGGAGCTCAAGCTGCTATTCCTGATAAGGAGAAAGTGCTCTAAGACCCAGGATACAAGGCACCCAGGTCTCCTGCGTGCCAGCCTGGGATGTGGAGAGCATGTGGCCC
This sequence comes from Mandrillus leucophaeus, assembly GCF_000951045.1. Lineage (NCBI taxonomy): Eukaryota > Metazoa > Chordata > Mammalia > Primates > Cercopithecidae > Mandrillus > Mandrillus leucophaeus. The sequence continues at coordinate 678,086 of NW_012102488.1, forward strand.
CTCCATACCTGAGAAGGGAGCAGCCAGGAGGCAGAGAACCAGGGCAGAGCCACATCCATGTTGCCTATGGCTGTGCCCAGCAGGTGCTGGTATTTTCTTCTCTCATCTCAGTGCTGGTCTCCCAGGGGTGGCTGTGACCAGAAGTCACACATGGAGTGATTTTGAAATGGATCTCTGGTTTTACAGCTCCAGAGATGTGAAATGGGTGAATGGTGGAGCTACACTCATGTGGCTCTTCAATGGCACAGTGAAAAAAGCAAGCGAGATGGAGCCAGACAGCCTGGGTTCAATGCCAGATCTGATTTAATCTGTGACCTGAGGCAGTAACTTCCCCTCTCTGAGCCTCAGTTTCCTCGAGGATTGGAGGGGCCCAGTACTACCCACAGCATGACATTACTTTTAAGACCTAACAGGCTAACAACAAGGGCTTTGCACATGGTGGCCCTGAACAAATATTTGTTTTGGCCTGGCTTCCCAGCATCCCAGAAGAGGCAACCCTCTCCAAACGCCACCTCCCTAGCGGAGTCTCAAAGGACAGGGTTTTCTGAACCGGAAGGAAGAGTTTCTCTGGGCAGTAGAGGGTTAAAAGCTGGGCCTACGATTCCTGCCTGGAGCTGCCCTCTCCCCGCCAGCTGTCTGAACCCCTGAATTATAGATTTGTTTGCTCCTGGCCTGGCGAGCAAGACCTAGTAGGTACTGGGAGCCAGGCCTACTCCAGGGTCACCTGAGGGTAGGGCCACTGGGCCAGATGCACCTCCTCGCTCTACATGCAGACACACAAACACCAAGAGTCCCCTCCCAGTTCTGACTGCGCACCCACATTCACAGATATAACCTGTACACAAAGTCTATGCACAGACTACACATCTCCAAACCCCATCTACACAGCAGACACACACACAGCAAGCACACATCGAAATACACAAAGAAATCATCAGATGACACACCCTGAGACATACTTAGAACTCCCCTCCCCACCCAGACACATGCAGGCAGGATGGGCAGAGGCTCCCGACATAAGGATACAGCCACAATCATAATTGTCATAATTAACACATATAGAGTACTTACTCTGTGCTAGGTGTTGCTCTAAGCCCTTTCCAGAGGACAGTTTATTTAATTCTTACAAAATAGAGATAGCTACAATTATTATACCTCCATTTTGCAGATGAGGAAACTGAGGGAAGGAGAATTAAAATAAGATGCCTGAGGTCACACAGATGGCCTGGCACAGCCTCAGGCACAGATACCCACCCCCTCACTCTTGTCCCCCATTTACATAAACACATTCCTTCAAACGCAGCATCCCCCAACCCCTGACCTGCCCGCACACACTCATGGTGAGTGCTCTTTGGGGGACTGTTGACTGAAGAAGCAAGAAATGGCCTATTGGCCGAGGGGTGGTAAGCTGTAACAAGAGCCGGACCGGTGGCCGGGCGCGATGGTTCACGCCTGTAAATCCCAACACTTTGGGAAGCCGAGGCGGGCGGATCACGAGGTCAGGAGTTCGAGACCAGTCTGACCAACATGGCGAAACCCGGTTTCTCCTAAAAATACAAAAATTAGCCGGGCGCGGTGGCGCTCGCCTGTAATCTCAGCTATTCAGGAGGCTGAGGAAGGAGAATCGCTTGAACCCGGGAGGCGGAGGTTGCAGTGAGCTGAAATCGCACCGTTACACTCCAGTCTGGGCGACAGAGCGAGACTTCCAGCCTGGGCGACAGAGAGAGACTCTGTCGAAAAAAAAAAAAAAAAAAAAAAAAAAGAGCCGGACCGGTGAGAAGACTAGACCTTCTAAAGGTAGAGGCGGAGGTCAAAAGCCTGACACTACTGTACGGGACTTAAAGCGCTCGGCCCAGCGCGGGGCCGGTGAGGAACGTTCACCGTGGACCATGGTCAAATAATGTTAGCGTGCACTCGGGGCCTCGCCCTGGCCCTCTGCAAAGCCTGGGCCTGCGATCTTGGCTACACCCGTTTCGAGGCCAACCAACGTCACGCTCTTAGTAGAACGGCTGTAGCGACTGCGCCCTCAGGCCCACAAGCCCGAAGGTCTGGGCCAGGGTCTGGAATGGCGGTGGAGACACTTTATCCGCAGGCGTTTCACCTCGCGCCCCACCCAGGCGCACACCAAGTTCTTGGTACTCCTTTTACTGGGAAAACAAGAACAGACACCATGGTTGGATAAATGTTATTTGTAATTAATGGGCCGGTCTTTGAACCCTTTCAAACAAAACCCACAGCGATTTCTTTGAAAGAAAGAATGCCTGGACTCTGCTCAGAACTCTCAGATTTTCTCAGGACCAACGAGCCGCCGCCTCGCAGATAGCACTGTAAATTACCCAGCGTCTCACGTTCGTTTCTGATTATTTGCATTGCAGTGGGTTTGTGAAATGAAGCACAAGAGTTTAGAAAAATCTTTTATTTTGGAAATGGGACGCGCAATCGACTCCAGCAGTGTTCCTAGAAGGAGCTATGCCATTTGGGTGGGGGAAAAATGAGGGGGCGGGGGAGTCCATGTTACATTTAAAACAACAACAAATTAAAAGCAAAACAAAACAACAACAAAAAAAGGAGGTGGAGGAGGAGGAGGTGGTGGTGGAGGACAGAGAGGAGGGGCAGCAGCAGCGGCAGCAGCAGCAAGGATGGAGTCAGTACCCGTCCCAGTCCCGGGTGAGCGCATTTGGATCTGGGTTCTGGCTCAACCCACTTAATGCCCCAATCGGAAGTTTTCTACAGGTTGTGCGGACAGGAAAGTTTAAATAGAGTTTATCAGAAGCCAGGTGGTCATTCTCTACCCTCTCTCTCTAGCTTGGACCCAAAGAACAAAGGCACATGAGAGGAGAAAGGTGACCAGCTGGACGATGACGGTCACGTCCAATTAGACCCTCTTGTCTTCGGCTCTCTTGTCTTGAGAGTGGGTTTAATTTTTTTTTTTTTTTTAATTTATATAAGAAGGAGCTCTTAAAGGAGAGCCACCTCCACCCTCAGGTATTCATCACTCAGCTCCAGCGCGCCTGGGAAAACCGCCCCGAAAGTCCAAGAGGAAGCTCAGAGTTGTAACGGCCGCGGAGACAGCTAGGCGGTGACGCAAGGTCCAGTCCAGATTGCCAGACCCGGGGCGGGAGAGAGGATCCTTGTAGGTTTCGGAGGTGGGGGGGTTGCACTCCATTGTTCATTCCGGGCCAATCAGGGTTGGCCCACTTCCTCCCAGCCAATCTCCCTTCACCCCCAGCCTCCCACCCAACCCACCCCGCCCATCAGCCCCCGGTCCCCATCACCTCCCCCGCATCCCCGGCAGTTCTGGGGAAGCTTCGTGACGCCACAGGTCCCGCCCCCAGCTCCGGCCCGGGGCGAGTGCGTGTTGACGTCATGCTGCGTGCGGGCCGGTGCGGAATCGCTCCCTCAACTCCGCGGGGCAGTAGGAGTTAGTTAGCAAAGAGCCGAGGCCGAACGCGCGACCCTCGTCCTTCTGCCCCTGGCCGCACACTTTGCGCACATCTCTTTTTCTGCATGGTGGATATTATTTTTCATTATCCTTTTCTGGGTGCTATGGGTGATCATTCCAAGAGTAAGTCTTTCTGTGTGTGTGTGGGGTGGGGTGTGTGTGTGTGCTTAATATGCAAAATTTCTAATGCAAAAAAATGTTTAGTGGATTCTACAAGTGGCTTCTGTTTGTCAGGATAGTTTAAGAGAGGAAAAACGAATGCATATCTCCTGCAGGACTGCTTATCTTTGGGAATCCTGTTGTTTTATTTTATAAGTAAACACTGTTTCTCAAGCCGGCTGGGATGACTTCGGGCTGCGAAATCTGCTTCTGTTTTGCGCAAAGGCAATTAGGTTTGATTTAGGGATGTGGGCCTTTTTTTTTTTTTTTTTTGGTGGTTGTTTGTTTGCCTTTCGGTGTTTCAAAGCTAGGAAGCTTTCTCTCGCTTGCTCTGGGATATTTAAACTAAGAAATGTCTGAGAGGATGAGCCGGGACTGCCGAAAGACGATGTGTCTGTGTTGGGATAGGAGGCAGCCGCTGTGAGTGGGAGTGTGTGAGCGGAAATGCCGGGACAGCACCGTTAGGTGTTGATGTCCAGGCTACCGCAGTGCCTGTGTATTTATTCTCTTCTTAGTTTCGTGTTAGCGTTTAGTTTCAAGACACGTCGACAAAACGACTGTGATTAATGAATGTACTAGCGAAATATTTGGGGGTAGGGGACAGAAGAAACCTTAAGCAATCCAGAAGATACTGGTTTTTCGTTTCCAATGCTCTGGACCTTTAGAGAGCTCATCACTTTTCCTTATGGTCGCAAGTCTTGAAAGAAAGCGAGAGAGCGAGCGGGTTGGGTTGGGGCTGGAGTGGCCGAGGCCGGCCGGGATCCGGGCAGTCAGGCCTGACGCGGCCCCGCGCCCTTCCCCGGCAGAGAAGCCCGGGACGGCCATGTGCGTGGGCTGCGGGAGTCAGATCCACGACCAGTTTATCCTGCGGGTGTCGCCCGACCTCGAGTGGCACGCCGCCTGCCTCAAGTGCGCCGAGTGCAGCCAGTACCTGGACGAGACGTGCACGTGCTTCGTGAGAGACGGGAAGACCTACTGCAAGCGGGACTATGTGAGGTGAGGCCGGCGGGAACGCGGGCTGGGCCA
>NW_012102488.1:683162-703328 GCF_000951045.1 Mandrillus leucophaeus
GCTCCCGCGGCCTGCATCTGCCAGGTAAGCGCGGGGCTTGCGCCGGGGTGAGCGGGGTGTGCTTGCGTGCTTGTGTCCCTAACGAGAAGTTGTCAGTTGTGTGTGGTTGGGTCTGCCGGGATAGTGTTTTTCTGTATTAGTGCGGAACTGTGTGCTGGGAACAAGGTTGTGTGTGTTCTCGTGTGCCCGGGAGAAACTGCGCGTGCATATGAGTGAGCATGGGGAATTGTGCAGAATCGTGTTCTCCATGACCAGGAACATGCAGGGCACAGTGCTAGGAGCAGAATAGTGGATGACAACAGGGAATATTAAGTGGTGTCCGTCTTGGGGCTTGTATTAGGAATTTCTTGGAGGAATATGTGTTATTATCAGAGGGGAAGGTTTGCTCAGGGGTATTTGTGTAAGTAACGCAGCTCCCAACTGGGAGCTGGGCAGGGGCTTGGTCAGCCAGGAGCCAAGAACCCAACAAAGAGGGGTTTTTGCCGTCTTGTTTTGAGGCCCAGTTTGATGAACAATTTAGCCAGGTTCTTCTGGGGAAGGGGGAGTGTTATCAATGCATATTGGACTCTCACTGGAATATTCTGGGTCCTAATCAGTAGCTGCCCAGAGATGGGGTCTGAGTGTATAATGGGCAGGTAGGGCTGAACAGAAACAGCGGTGCCTCCGCCCCAAGCAGGGCAGTTTCCCCCAGGTAGCCATAGGCCTGCAGCACAGATCCGCAGACCAGGCTGGGCCTCTCGGTGCTGTATGGCCTTGCCCCACTCCTACCCTCTCTGGATCTCCACTTCCTCCCTATAGAAAGAGGAAATTGGGCTGGATGGGCTATTTATAAATATTTGTCCAGATCTAGAAATGCGTAGAGGGGAACATAAACCTAAATGGTGCAGTATAGATCCAAGGTGTGTAGGTCGGGAATGTAGAATAGAGATGTGAAATGGGAGGAAGCGGGTATTCAGTGCACCCCCATCTGGGATCTCGGAGAGGCTCCCCTTTGTTTGTTTCGGGCTTCAGGCTGCAGGCTCTGGAATCAGTCACTGTTTCCCCGGGATGGAGAGAACCTGGGGCCAAGCGAGGAGAGTGCCAGCGGCTGCTCACCAGCGTGGTGGGTGGGAGGCCACTGGGCTGGGGAACCTGGAGCCTTGAGGAAGGAGACCGGGGCGGAAGCCCAAGGGCGGGCAGGAAGGAACTGTTGCAGGCCCTGGAGGCCCGTCCATAACCCTGGATGAGTCTTCTACACATGTACCCTTCTACACATGTGCCCTGTCCAAATGGGCTCTGAAGGAGGGAAGGGCCCTCGTAGGCCCCCAGGATATGCGCACCTCCCACCCAGTCCCCTGAGCAGCACCTCGCCCCCGGTCCACGTCGTTCCCTTTCCCCCTCCAGAGTCCTGGGCGAGCCTCTTTCCTCTTCCTCTGAAACTCCGACTTCTTCCGGACTTCTTCCGGAGGGCTTCGCTCGTTCCGAGGGTCCTGTGACTGGAAGAGGCACATCCCTGAGCGGCCACTCACTCCCCGCAGCGGCCTGTCGCCGAGCTCCCTCGCCCTGCTTGAGCTCGGGAGAGATCGCTGCGGGGCAGTCCGGCCTGGGAGCGAGAGAAAGAACGAAAATGCACAGCTCTCTCCGCGTAAGGCGAACAGATGGAGAGGAAGACGAACAATTAAACGAAATAAACAAAATAAAACAGAAACGAAATCGGGCCCCGGGGGGCTCGGCCGCCCTGAGGTTGGGCTCCGGGCGGGTGGGTGGCGGCCCCTCGCTAACCTCTGGCCCCACCCTGTCCTGGCAGATGCTGGGTCGGGCCGGCAGCCCGCGTTGCGCCCGCACGTGCACAAGCAGACGGAGAAGACGACCCGCGTGCGGACTGTGCTGAACGAGAAGCAGCTGCACACTCTGCGGACCTGCTACGCCGCCAACCCGCGGCCCGACGCTCTCATGAAGGAGCAGCTGGTGGAGATGACCGGCCTGAGCCCGCGGGTCATCCGCGTCTGGTTCCAGAACAAGCGCTGCAAGGACAAGAAGAAATCCATTCTCATGAAGCAGCTGCAGCAGCAGCAGCACAGCGACAAGACGGTGAGCGGCCGCGGGGCCGAAGGCTCGAGTTGGGTGGGGCCTGCGCTTCCGCCGCGGTATCTGTGTGCCCTTTTCTGGGCGAGCCCTGGGAGATCCAGGCAGAACTGGGCGCTCCAGATGGTGTATGTCTGTGCCTTCAGAGCTAGGCTTCCCTTGGATTTGGGGCTTCCTATTTTGTCTGGGATCGGGGTTTCTCCTTGCCCCAGGTGCAGCCCCGCGTTGCGGGTCCCGGGCGCTGGCGGAGCCCGGAGCGGCATGGCTGTGCGCAGCGCCCGCCAGTCGGGCTGGTGGGTTGTGTCCCTCTGTCCGCAGCTGCAGAAGGGTGGGAGTGCAGGCCTTGCCTTTCCTCACCGGCTGGTTGGCTCCCAGCACCGAGGCTGACCTATCGTGGCAAGTTTGCAGCCCCCGCAGGTCCCCAGTGGAGAAAGGGCTCTTCCGATGCGGTGGAGTGTGCACCTCCCCACAAAGTAATGCAGACCCTAAATCACTCAGGGCCTGGAGCTCCAGTCTCAAAGGTGGCACAAAAGGCCAGACCTAACTCGAGCACCCAAGGCCTTCTGCTTGCCCCACAGAGCCTTCAGGGACTGACCGGGACGCCCCTGGTGGCGGGCAGCCCCATCCGCCATGAGAACGCTGTGCAGGGCAGCGCAGTGGAGGTGCAGACGTACCAGCCGCCGTGGAAGGCGCTCAGCGAATTTGCCCTCCAGAGCGACCTGGACCAACCCGCCTTCCAGCAGCTGGTGAGGCCCTGCCCTACCCGCCCGACCTCGGTACTCTGCGGGTTGGGGATTTAGCCACTTAGCCTGGCAGAGAGGGGAGGGGGTAGCCTTGGGCTGAGGGGCTGGGGACAGCCCTAGGCGGTGGGGGAGGGGGAACAGTGGCGGGCTCTGAAACCTCACCTCGGCCCATTACGCACCCTAAACCAGGTCTCCCTGGATTAAAGTGCGCACAAGAGAGGTCGCAGAATTAACCAACCCGCTCCCCCCGCCCTAATCCCGCCCTGCGTGCGCCTGGGGACCTGGCCTCCTCCTCCGCTGGGCTTGCTCTCAGCCGGCGACCGGTCCCCAAGGGACATTCCCCGACTCGGAGCACGCGGCCCTGGAGCACCAGCTCGGGTGCCTCTTCACCTGCCTGTTCCCGGTGTTTCCGCTGCCCCAGGTCTCCTTCTCCGAGTCCGGCTCCCTAGGCAACTCCTCCGGCAGCGACGTGACCTCCCTGTCCTCGCAGCTCCCGGACACCCCCAACAGTATGGTGCCGAGTCCCGTGGAGACGTGAGGGGGACCCCTCCCTGCCAGCCCGCGGACCTCGCATGCTCCCTGCATGAGACACCCATGCTCAGGCCATTCCAGTTCCGAAAGCTCTCTCGCCTTCGTGATTATTCTATTGTTATTTATGAGAGAGGACCGAGAGAAACGGTCTGGACAGCCCAAGGTGCCAGGATGCAACCTGCTTTCACCAGACGGCAGACTCCTGCTCCGAGGACTCTTTACTTTTTAAAAACCAGAATTTGGGATTTACCAGAGTTAGCTCTGCCCTCTCCTCTCCGCGTGGCCGCCGCTCTGTCCCTCCACGCCCCACCTGTATCCCCACCTCGGCCGGCCCCGAGCTCGCCCACGTGGACCCCCGCCCTGCCCCCGCTCCGCGCTCCCTGGCGTCTTCGCCTGGGCTCTAGCGGGGAAGAGGAAGGGGATAACTCAGAGGAACAGACACTCAAACTCCCAAAGCGCATGATTGCTGGGAAACAGTAGAAACCAGACTGGCCTTGAAAGTGTTTTAAGTTATTCCACGGAGGACAGAGTGTGTGAGCCTTTGCCGAACAAACAAACGTAAGTTATTGTTATTTATTGTGAGAATAGCCAGTTCATAATGGGACTCGTATTTTGATCTTAATAAAAAATAATAACCCGGTGTGACGCCGCTCCCGTGTGCTGTTGGCGCGGCAGGAGTGCGGGAGGAGGCAAGTCCACAGGTCTGGCTGGCGTCGGCTGCCGGAGCTCCGCGTGCTGCGGGCGGGGCGGGCCGGGTGGGGATTGGGCGCGGCCGAGGGGTGGGCTGGGCGCATGCGCGCTGAGGCCCTCGCAGAAGCAGGCATGCCCCACTGGCGACCCCTGGGCAACTGGCGGCGGAGACCCGCGGGCAGGAGGCGGGACTCATTTAGGCGGGAAACCTGCAGCGCTCGTGGCAGCTGAGCGGCGGACTCCGGCCTAGGGTCATGCCGGCAAGGGCGTGCCCCGCTCCTGGAACCGGCCTTGGCATGGCGCCCGCCAAGCTCCTAGCCCCACTCTCGTTCGGCGCTGCCGGCCCTCCCGGCGCTTCCTTCCCCGGCGGTCCGCGGCTCTGGGTGAGGCTCGAAGCCCCGCGCGCTGCCTCTGGCCCTGCGGCCCAGCAGCAAGGCCGACCTCGGCCAGACCGGGCGGCCGTGACGGGCCTTGCTGCGCGCTGTTCCCGGAGTGGATGCGCGACGTGATCAATCCGCGGCATTTATTAATTCCCCAGTCTAGACAGAGGCGGGGCCGGGCGGCGGCTGCTTATCTGCGTTTGGCATCACCTGCAAGCGATACACCGAGGGGCCGCAACGAGCCCCCGCTAGGAGGGCGGCTGCCAGGAAAATAAGTCCACCCAGAACCAGTCTGGCGTGTCCTTGGTTTATTTTCTTTCCAGACCGAAGTGGAGGGGGTCTGGGGTGGCCCGGGTGGGTGGGGGGCTGGGAATGGCCCCTGGATATGCCGTGCCCAGGTCACTTGGTGTGACATTTCAAACCCCTGCTACTTGTTTTCTTGAAAACCGGCTTTAGTGATCGCAGGAAATAACCGAGAGATACTGAATCTCCAGTAGGCCCCCGGGGCAAGCGCGCACATACAAAAGCAAAAAACCCAAAAAGAAAGAAAGAAGAAGAAGAAAAAAAAAAACTCATGGAGGCTCAGGTTTTACTCTTCACAGATATTTAACCCTTTGGCAGCCTGGGACAGTTCTTTTCCAACACCAGCCTTCACCGCTGTTGTAAGAACCTCTGGCGTTGAGTTGCCGTTTCCTGGTCCCCGAGTTAAGGGACCCACAAGCGTATCCTTTGTCCAAGGTTGTTTTTAAAGTGGGCAACGCCCTCACTGGGTAGGGGATGGTTGCCATTTTAGCTTAGGTAGAGGCTGGCAAGGAAAACGTGTCTGGGGGGCCAGGTAGTCTTTAGAGAAGTAGGTGCCTTCTGTTAACCATGGCTACTTGGATGGCCAGAGGCCACTGTGGGTTTTTCAGCAGCACTTTTGGCAGAATTCCTTCACACTCCCACCACCCCACTTCCAGATGATAGAAGGCTTGCTGGCAATTACTGAAAGAAAATGGGAGGAGGTGGGAAAATGGAGCTGCATTTATATTTTACTTCCTGAATGTCAAGGTGACGCTAGCACAAATATTAAAGGGGACATTCCCCTTCTTTGGGATATAGGAAATGGTGCTGCAAACTTAGAGATAAGGCAAGAGATACGCAGAGTTAATGAGGACCAGCTTTACCTCTCAAGTGCCCAGAAATGGCTTTAATAATCAGGTCTGGGTTCTTTGAGGCTTCCTTCCTTTAACTTAGACCATTCCTTCCCAAACAAATACAGATTTCTTTTACCTTCTGGCTGGCCATTAGACAGGGGGCTAAAACTTCCACTAAATCTCACTTTCAAAAACTTCTGATTTATCCAGAATATTTGGGTTTTCTTATTTTTTATTAAAAAGGAAATAACAGGTTATTGAATAAGGAATTTCATTAATGGTTAGCTCTGAATTTTTGCTTTTGATAGATTGCAGTGTTTTAACGCTATGAATGGAACCGTCTAACATTAGTTATCTCTTTCCTCATCATCCATGAATCAAAAATCGAATTTCTCTTTTTTTGGTATTTATATGATTGTGTCTTTTTTGAATACTGGGAAGTTACTTAGATAAAAGTGGCTATTGTGTGTTAAGATTCCTGCATCTCTCTGTATCACTGTATAAAACATTACAAGCTTTTCTCTCCCATAGTTGCTACCCACCTAAAGGGGTGCATCGTTTTCTCTCTGGGTTTCCAGGGAAAGGGTTCAACTCTGAAGCCTTATTACAATGGTCCCTAGTGAGGTGTCACATCTACGCTTGGTTAGTTACGTTAATAAATATCAGTTTTACTGGTTTCCAGGTCATCTTTAAACATCTTCTGTAATACAGTAGGGATTTCCCCGTAAATTAAATTACCTGTAACAATTACAAGTGTTGTATTTTATGCTTACTGAACTTTTAACATGAGATACCCAGTTGTGTAGTAAAAACTCAATTCAATAAAAGAGGCCATAGGTGGAAAGTGGGAGTTATTTAGCTAGATTCACTTTAGAATATGATTTTCTCAGAAGACTTAACTATTAATTTGGATAGCTCTATGCAATTGAGGCAGGAAAGGGATTCCCAGACATGGAAAGTTTATGGCTGTAAGTTTTTACACAAAATTTAATACATATTGAAAGACTGCATAATTCTGGGAAATTCAGTCCCTGTGGCAGTATTCCCAACAAACTTTAATATTTAATGGATTGTGGAACAGAAATCAGGCTTTATGTTTTGAATGTGGAATAACAAAGCTCAATTTTGTCAGCTGCAAATACAGCGTTTAAATGGATATTGTCTAAGATCGTTCTCTAGAAAATTTGAGGTTCTACCTCTTCTGCCTAGGGGAGGACATAGATGGCCACACATTTAGTTAACTGTGCTTTCTCATGGGTGTTCACCAAAGAGAGCAAGAGAATTACCCAAATAGCAGCATGCTAGAGAGAGAAACAATGGATGAATATCTGCAGAGAAGCTCCCAGTGGAGTGGTGATAAAAGCAGGAAATTCAGAGTTTATTAAGCTGATGCGGGAAAGATTAGAGGCTTTTAAATCGGGGTCTGATGGATGTAAAAGTAAACTTTCTTGAAAATACTGGGATTCAGTGCAGTTATGAGGATTGAGTGGCCAAGTACAGACTGGCACCTTGTTGATGGAGACTGTGCATGAAAGATGCAGATTAATAGAGCTAGGTTGAGAGTAGTAATGAGAGCAAGGGCACAACCAGGAAATACTCCATTGGGATCCAGATGTGGAGTTGGGTGGGGAGCGGCTCAATGTATAAAGCACATTCGGGGCCCCAGCAACAATCCTGCCAGAGAGGCGGGAGTGCGAGGTGAATCCAGCCATCTGCCTCGGTGCCTCCTGGTCCAGAAGGTCAGAGCCAGCGGGCAGTGGGTCAAGGCGTGAGCCCAGGGGCCGGCAGGAGCTCAGGAAGGCCGGTTCCCCGTTGGGAAAGAGCGTGTTTAAGGCGTGGTTTGAGAGTAGCCAACTGGAGACCCCCGGGTTCGGGCGTGGGGGGAGGGAGCAGGGACGAGGAAGTGGAAGAATAGGGGATTGTGAGGAGTAATTTCTTCCCAGATTATCGAGACTCAAGACTTCCCAGAGCGTGGCAAAGAGCCCTGGAAGAAATAACCCAGGAAGGCCGCGGTTGGACCGAGGCTTCCCGGGGCCAGGTTCAGGGTTCGAGGTGCCAGCCGCGCGACTGCTGGAGTCTGGAGGGCGGGAGAGTGGCCGGGCCCAAAGCTGCGGCTCTGACGTCTAGTTGCGCCTCTGGGGCTGCGTGTTCCGCAGAGCTCCGGGGGAAGGGAGCCGCTGCCGCTGCGGGGAATTGGCTTGGGCAACGCCGCTGAGCGTTCGAACGTCGCTGCCCCCGGGCCTCGGCAGCCTCTCCTACCTGACTCAAATTCTGGGCTGTAAAGCCGGGGCGAAGTTGTCGCTTTCACACCGAGCACGCCCAGTCGCACCGTCAACTTCACAGGCTGGGCCCAGCAGAGGCCTTTCGCCTCCGCCCAGCGGTCTCCGCTGCGGCCCCTCAGCCTCGGAAGAACCGCGGGGCGGCCCTCGCCCCGGGAGAAAGCAACCTGTGGCGGCACTGCGTCCTCGCAAGCTGCAACGAGACGCGGCTGCGCTCACCTGGGCGTTGCGCTCCTTCGAGCCCCGGAGGGTTTAGAAGCCGGAAAAGCCCAGGGAGCTGGAGCTTACATTGTCCGGGCCGGGCCAGGGCGCCCGAAAGCAGCGAACTCGAGACTCCCAGGAACCGCGTGCGCCGGGAGGCACCGGGGCGCTCCCGGGCTGGAGCCGCGCAGGCTCCCGGCTGGGTGGGGCCTGGGTTTGCTTCTCACTCCTCCTCCTCTCCGGGACGAGGGGGCAATGAGACCGTTCAATTAAATGTTTAATTGCGAATTCTGGTATGCTTTCTGGGAGGTTAGTCACAGCTGTCTCAATTATTTATGGCTTCTGGCAAATTTCCGACCAGATAAGTATATTCTATTGTGAAGCGTCTTGCAGGAAATCTTATACTTGATGATTCTTTTCAGCTGCAAGGATGCTGCGTCCACGCCTCGAGAGCGCGGGGCCAGCGAGCTTTGGGAACTCCTGTTCCAGGTGTGGAAGGAGCCTGCCGCCGACACCTGCCTCCTTCCCCGGGGTCGCTCGCTGGGCCCGCGGCAGCCCCCGCCCGGGAGGAGCATTGGGGGCGCCAGGGGCCACCCCTCGGCCTCGCAGGCGCGGAGCTCAGCCCGGCCCTGCGGCTCCGGGAGTTGCTGAGCACCCGCGGCCGGCGGCTGGAGTCCTGGGTCCCGCTCCCCGGTGCCCAGCGGCGGAGTCGCCACGCGAGGCGGGAGGGGTGGCCCTAGAGCCCGTCCCTCTGGCTTGGAGCTGCCGGTCCCCGCCCTCGAGCCGGAGCGCGGCGCTGGAGACCCGCGGGGTGGGGTATTGGCTGGGCTGAGCCCCGGAGACGCCAGGGTCCCGCGGCGGCTGGGGCGCCGATCGCATAGGGAGGAGCTCGCTTTTTTTTTTTTTTTTTAAACCAGACCTTTTAATTTTCTGTTTTCAAAGAAGTAAAATATAGCAAATATGTAACCCGGCAGCTCTGTGAGGCTCCAAATAAGAAGAGTCCAGAACACTAGGTGGGTAAGTTTGATTTTGAAAAACATAAAACTTCTGTATTTTCCAGTCCCTCCCCGCTCCGTAGTCTCCGAGTCGAATACATTTTCACATATTTTTTTCCCAACCGGATCTTTTTTCTTGGTAATGTTTGATCATTATCTGACAGAAATTACTACTGATGTCACTCAGTGAACGGCTTAGCACTGACTGTGAGCTTAAGGTGGAGAAACGATGAGAACAAGACATGAAAAGGTCAACATCTCCAGGCAGACACTGAGAAGTGAACAGGAGTTGTGTGAAACTCATTCAGAACCATTTCGACCTTTTGTGTGACTTTTACTTCAGCGTTGCTTCATTTCACAACCATGAGAGAAAATACTCTAGGGTGATTCACTAGGACACATCTTTTTTATCACTAATTTTTACTTAGGAGAATAATTTCAGCTTGGCAATGCCAAGAGAGGTTCTCAGTCAGACCAATGAATACAATGCCCTAAGTTGATTTCAAATAGTCTCCAAAACATATTATGTAGTCACAATGTAAAAGTGTTGCAAATATCTTTACCGTAGACCTTTAAAAGTTAAATTTAGAGCAGGTAAACTTTAATTAAGTCTTTATTTAAGATACTTCAAGGGGTGGAGTTAACATTTTTCTTTCAGATTCATATTTCCTTAACATGAAAAGTCAACAATGAAAACAGAATAAGTTATTTTATTACAACAAAACAGACTTGCTAATTTTATGTCTACTTTCACCAATATTACAAATGCAAAGTATATATTATCATAAGATGAAAGTTATCAAACTCCAAGATATTTTGCATAAATGAAATACACTCAACTTGCAAAATTAGCAAGTAGAACATTCAAGTATCTACAGTCATTATAAATAGTGTAAAGTACATGCCATATCTACAGTGTGGGGAGAGTATAAACATGTGAAAATGAGTTCTTAAGGAACAATTAGAATGTTTGTTTGAACAATTTAAAATATTAACAAGGGTACTCAAATACAGAATCAACCAAAACATTTATTTTTTCTCTTTTTTCAAGAAAAACTGTCGAGCTTCTTCCCAGGCCTGCTGAGGAAATCTGTTAGCCAGCTCAAGATAGTCTTGGGAACCAAGGCATTTCCCTGAGGGGGAAAAAAAGAGAAAAAAGTGAAATAAAAGAGGGTTAAATTCTTTGAAGGTTCATAAATTAAACTTATTTTGATATCTGAGTATAAAATGGAGATATCCACTTCAAATAAACCATGACACATTTTAGGTAAATAAGGTGATTGATCTTTGTGTATCAATCTATCTGTAGTATAAAATATATGACATATTTTAACCACAATCCAGTTTGTGCTTTAACATATTCAGACATTAACTCTTACATAAATTACAAAAAAAGATGTTTTTGGACTCCACAATGAGAAAAAAATTAGCAACCAGGCAAGCACAGTGGTGCATGGCTGTAGTTCCAGCTATCTGGAAGGCTGCAGTAGGGGGACTGCTTAAGCCCAGGAGTTAGAGGCTATAGTTTGCTATGGTCGCACCTGTGAGTAGTCACTGCACTCCAGGATAGGCAACATAGACCCTGTCTCAAAAAAAAAAAAAAAAAAAAGGTGAACAAACTAAAATGACAGTCCTATATTCTATCCTTAAGTTAGCCATGAAAGGGGAAAACTTTATGTAAATGATGACGTTTTCTGAAAGTCTATTTAATTTAAAACATGAATGTAGTTTAAGTATATCTTTAAAATTATTCAAATCTGGCACTGCCTATCTAACAAAGCAGTAGGAATGAATGATAGGAGCTTTACTGGCCAGTGGCATAGGTAAAGTAAACAATTGCAGCTAGACAGGCAGTGGGTATTTGAAAACCAAAATTCTTCCTGGGCAATAAGAATGTGGTGTTACCAAGAGCTGCTTTTATACTTAAAGGTTTACCTGGACAATGAACTCAAAATATCTTGAGACATTTTATGGGGACTTAATCTAGGCAAAAGGGGAACAAATAATCCAAGTTGCAAACTGGCAACTTAGTGAGGCATCATCATTTAAAAAAAAAAAAAAAGCAACATATTATGAGCTGTCATTAACATAGTGATGACCCTTTCTGAGCAAAGGAGAGACCAATTCCCTATTTGCTGTTCTGTGAGTTAAGCCTACTGTAACTGGGGAAAGCATGAATATCAGGGAAGATGGTCCCTTGGAAAAGAAAGAAGGTTCACTTCCACAGGCCTCAGTCCACCAAGCAGACAGAGGCAGCTTCTGGGACTGTGTCTTCCAGACCATGTAACAAATTGTGACTCATCTTTATGATCAGGAGAAAGAGTAAGAAAAAAATGCTTATACTTCTTAGTGGCAAACAAAACAAAACAAAACTGCTGTACAACTGAAAATAAATAGATTTTTCCAAGCATTTTAATTTATTCAAAATAAAATTGTAAGAATAGTAACACATTTTGCTGATTTCTCCCAAGTATCCGCCAGTAGTTAAACAAAACAGAACAAAACAAAACAAAAAGGGCTGTGACTGGGTCAGGGCAGAACTGAACTTGCAGACTAATTCTTGCTCAGACAAATGGTACCGACAAGGATGTTGACTTGAATTTCTGAAAAGTCGCATAGCCTTCTGTTTAACTTTTCTGGGTGCCTGAGTCAATAAAATGTCTTTTTTTTTTTCTTCATGATATTGTAACAGCTTTAGTTATATTTTCTTTGCACTTTTCAACACCTGTCCACTGTACAGGACTTTTTTTGTGTGTGTGAAAGAGTCCAAGGTAACACCCCCAACCCCCACCAAGTAAGGGTTTCTTGGTGGGTACCCTAAAGGGTCCTGCTGGGAGTGTACCTCTAAATGGCCACTTTAAAGACTATTAAATTAATGGAAGAATTGAAGAAGATCTGGATTAGGGTCTCATTCATCAGAGATGCTGTCATAACCGCCAAAGAGCAACTTGTACTTCTCAATTACAGTCTGGGTAGCAGAATATTTAATAAAGTAAAAATGCGGTAACAATTCTAAATCTCTGACTCTGATCACAGCAAACACCCCAGCAGGAATGCTATAGGAAAAAAAAAAACTTGTAAATCTTTTGCCCTGGACTTTGCCAATTTGATGACTTTTTCTCCATGTAAAACAATTATTTTCAAAACAAAAGTTCAAGTACTCGAACTTAGGGGGAAATTGTGGGCTACTATTACTGATAACTTTATTCTGAACATGGATAAGGAACCAGACCTATGTGATTTCAGCATTTATGCGAGTAATGTGGGCCAATATTAATGATCTGGCTCCTGTATTACAAAGCAGCTCTTTAGTGATTATTCACCATTTAATATATCTTGCATGAGATGATTATTATACAAAGATATTTGTGCTTTTACTCCCATAGATTTCTATACATATTTGGATGCATTCATGCTTCATGACAAAATTGATTTTTTTACTTACTGAAATATACTTGGTATCTGAATCTCAAATTTTAGGTTATGTATAAAATTGTACATACAATGTAAAAGTTCCAGAGGAAAGGATAAGAAAGATGTCCATTTGACTAACACACACATGAAATTTAATTTCAATAGAGACATACCTTTGGGTTGGTAAGGCTGGTTTTCTGCTTGACCTGGAGTCTGTGCCAAATCCTGTATGAGGAGAGAAAAGTGTTTTTCTATCAATGCTATGAACAGAGAATTTCATTGAGGGTGGTTTTAAATATACTTCTGATTCATGCAACCACTTTTGTATGAGTATTTTGGGGCCCAAATATAAATGCTGAAGAAACTGATGTTATGTAGTCCAAGTTCTCATAAATTTAAACCAAACAGTAATGACTTACATCTTGCTAAATTATTACCAGGAGACAGCTTGCTGCCTACTTTGGAAATTATAACTTTTTATCTAATAAACTAGAATGTAAGCCAAATTTGCTATCTTAAAATATCAACAGATTTTGATCATTTTTTAAAAAGTACAAATATAAGAGCCCTATGTATTCTGCAGCTAAATCTTAAAGTTTGTTAATTTTGCATGTAGATGGAAAATGAGAAATGTAAATATAATATGTAAATCTTCAGAAACCTAAGACAATCCGCTCCCATTTTAATATCATTTTCTAGTAACTTAGTTATAATGTAACACATAGAGGCCTTGAGGAACCACTTTATAAACAAAAATCCTATCTATATCCATTCTCTTCAGCACAATTATTTATAGAAAGAAACTTGATTTAACTCCACAAGTCTAATATGCTATCTGAAATAAACTATGTAAGACATTTTTTTAGCATTTACAAAATTTGTGTGTTAAATACATAGTTTTTTTTTGTAATAAAGGTAGACTTAGTACTTTGATCAATATCAGATCAACACAAGAAATATATATATACTCTTTAGATCCTGATATCATTTGTATCATTATAAGTCATTGTCTATGCAGTTGAAAACATAAGGAACTAAGCTGATACAGAGGAAACTGGTTTCGCTCAAACATCACTGTCTTTGTTGAGGGCTCTCTGCCCACACCATAAAAAGCTGCACATCATCTCCCCGAAGTCCCTAGCTCCTTTTCCGGCCTTACTTTTCTCCACAGCACTTATTGCCATAGCACTTAGCATAGCATCTGACATACTATTTGTTTTACTAATTTTTTTTTGTCTTTTGCTTGACTGTCCCCCACTTTAATCAAAGATCTGTGGAGGCAGGAATTTTTATCTGTTTTATTTGTTGCTGTATTTTGCAGTGCCTAGAGCAGTCAGTGCCCAGCACACTTTACATACTCAAACATTACCTGTTGAATAAAAGAATGAATAATCTGAATTTAGAAAGAGCACATTCTTAAAATTATCCATAATGTATTTGTATTTTCTTTTCTTTTCTTTTTTTTTTTTGATGGAGTCTCGCTCTGTCACCCAGGTTGAAGTTCAGTGGCGCGATACTGGCTCACTGCAACCTCTACCTCCCAGGTTCAAGCAACTCTCCTGCCTCAGCCTCCCGAGTAGCTGGGATTACAGGTGCCTGCCACCACGGTCAGTTAGTTTTTGTATTTTTAGTAGAGATGGGTTTTACTATATTGGTCAGGCTTGTCTCAAACTTCTGACCTCAAGTGATCTGCCCATCCCGGCCTCCCAAAGTGCTGGGATTACAGATGTGAACCACCACACCCGGCCCATAATGTATTTTCTATTTAATTTACTCCTAAGGCTCTAAAAATATATGAAGAATCCTAAGTGTCAATATGATGTTATATACTATAAAATTTCTTAAGATATTAACTATAAGACAGTTTTTGAAATCCATATTTGTAGATCTGAATATCTAATTTAACTTTTTTTTAGAAAATAAAATGTAGATTCAAACAGAACAATTAAGCCAAAAACAAAACTTTTCTAACATAATTGATCTAGTTGTGTTTATTAATTATCTAATACAGGATAGTTTGGAAAATGTAAACTTCAAAATGCTGTCTAAGATGAGGGCTCCGGGAACTCCTTGGCTATCCTGTACTTCGCAGCCAGCTGGGCACTATCATATCCTTCTGACAGTGATAGATGTATATTCACCAGAATATGGAAGAATACTAATACAGAACTCTGCTTTCTGTTTCATTATTCTGAAGACCAGAAAGTACTATCTACTCATCACATGTGTGTCATGGAGCAAAAACACATCTTATGGTGGAACATTTGAAAGAAATGGGAGATTTTCAGTACATAATGCTCTACAATGACAAAAAATTTCACAGGATGAGTTAGTAGCAAATGTTAAAGCATAATCAACTTGGTTTTTCAGTTGATTGAGTTAATTTAGATGTGGAAATAGTACTTTGCTATGGCACTAATTCTGATTCTAGCCCTACAGGATTTAACTGGATCAGAAAAATATAAGGCTGTACTTGAAAGTTGTTTTACATAAAAAAAATCAATATTAACAGGTTTTTATTTTACACATTATGTATATATGAAAATCATATTTATTTAAAAATGTACGACTAGTTTTAATTCATCTTTCTTCAGCAATTATTATCTATTTCCTATAGTTAGAATAAAAGCAAGATAAATACAATAGTTAAAGCCTTAAAGAAATCTGGCAGTCTTTTAAAAACATTTCCTGAGTACGGGTTACCAGTTCATTAACTGGAAAAATATCCTTTCCTTGAATTCCTCCAAGTAGAAATTATATAACACCCAATTGCGGTTCCACTAATATTTCAGAAACTATGCTGATATTTTAAAAATTAATTTTAGAGCACATAAATATGTAAAGATTTTAAAAGGTAGTATGGAAAGCAAAAATAAACAGCTGGCTTACTTTTACGTTTCTGTTGCATTAGTTTACACATAAAGCTAGACAATTAGGTATAACGTAGAAGGTACCTGAATGAAAGTGGCCAGTAAAACACAGCTCATCTCTTGCTCCAGAATGATCTTGTTCTGATGATTGTTGTAACAAGCAGCGATAAGTGAAGGGAACAGTATTTTGATCAGCCGTGGGTCACTGAAATACTGGAAGGGCAATTGGCAGAGCTTCTGCAGCACTGTGGGGTGGCGGCCGGACTGCACTATCACCTGAAATGGAGGAGCAGCCCAGGTCAGCTGCCAAAACGCCCCGGTCTGTCCATCACCCGCCTGCAACAGTGTCGACTAGAACCACGGAAAACATGCTGAAGGAGTGTAAAGAAAAAGACTCCTAACTCCATACCAGAGCTTAATTTAAGTGATACTTGAAAACAGCAGAAAAAAAAAAAAATCTCATTTCCCAACTTAAGGAAAAGATCCTGAAAGTTTTGCACTCATTTAAAAGTTATTATAATCCATGATGAAAGGTGTAGTTGCCACGGAGTTAAGGACGCCTATGAAATGGATTCAGAATGCACACAGCTTTAGCAAAGTGCTCCCCATGCCCCCTTAAAGCAGAGTAGTCATATTCCTTAAAACCTGCAAAGAGCTCACTCACAAGAAAGTAAGGCCCTGCCCACTGCAGTCTTCCCTTAACTTAGCTCACTGAATACACTCAATGCAGATAGATCTATTCTGTATGCAGGTAGGTCCAAGAAAGAAAAGCTAATTCTAAGGAAAATGGGAACAGTTTCAGAAAAAGTTACAGGCTCCAAAAGACCCTTTGTCCAATCTATACTTCTTATCTTTGTTTCCATCAGTGCCACTGAGTCTAAAAGGAGAACTGTTTAGATAAATGAGACTGTTGTCTTGAAGCAGTCTAAGTTTACAACTGTGTACATTTAAAGAAATAGGGCAATGCAACGAATGGGCTTGCAGGGAAGCCCTCTTAGTTTACTCCCTAGGCCTCCATGATAAACTAAGAAAGGTCAAAATTAGCTCTGTTTCAAGTAACCTTGGTTAGAGAGTTCTAATATGAAAGAGCTGGGTGACCCAAAGCCCACTTCGTGGTATAGGAGGAAGCTCCTAGAAGATTAGGAACACTGTAAACCTAAGGTCAGAACTGTAAATTGTACTTGGAAAAACAATTTTACAGGTACACACCCAGACAGGGCTACATTCAAATTAAAACCAGAAGGACAGAATGAAACAGCAGAGGCAGGAGAAACATAAATTACAGGGATTTACAAGTTTTCAAAGTACTTTTAACAATACTTTAAGAACACACTCTCAGATGATAATGCAGTTTAGTTTAAGAACAAAATCAACAAAGTAATAGTTCACATATTTTCGTTCAATAGCTAAAATGACATCAAAAGCCTTTAGAGACTGTTGATAGGGACTTGTTAATACCTCCAAATCCAGAAGGAATTTTAAAGACTTGCACTGTGTGACAATTCAGCACATGGCTATGTGCTGCCATTTCTGACTCTGGCTGAGAAGAATATGCCCTGTCATTTACTTTATTGATAAAAGCATTTACTTAAATCTTTATTTTAACTATTAGCTACAAATTTTGTAACACAGCCAAATGGTCACATTAGAATTTATGATGATATGATTATTAGAAGTCTTCTTTTTTTCCCCTCCTTGGACAAAAATTAAGAACAAGTTTTTTCTTTACAACTTCATTGTTAAAATGCTATTATTGGAAGATTTGCTAATTGAAAAGATATTATACTAGCCAGTCTGGCTGGCACAGGCACAATGTTAAAGACAACTCCTGGTTCCTGGCATATCAGCACAGAACATGAAGAGCTTAAATGGAACTTACTCCATTTGGGCTCCTGAACCTCACTGGGGTGAAGCAGAGCCCCTTAGGGACCTGTTGGTTCCCTCAAGGAACAGAGCTAGTTATCAGCTGCCGTTTACAGAGATGACCAGCAGTGCAGTGAGATGACTTGCCAGAAGCCATTACTTTTAAATCCCTGGACTGCAGAAGATGCAAATGGATGTAGGTAGTTTGGTTACCTTGGAGTTCTAAGGAATTTTACCCAACCCTACCATCCCATGGCTTGGTTATGAGCCAGAATGGGACATCTAGTCTATGCTGTTTTTCCAACCACATTTTAGACATTGTGGAGACAGGATCAGGAGGTTCGGGAAGGGGCCAGCCCTCAGCACTAACACTCAGTAGGCTAATTCAGGTGGGCTTGTGGCACAGAGGGTGGCAGTCTGATGTCATGAGCACAGATGAACTGTCAGCTGAATTGGACTAAGCACTACCCTTTGCGGCAAGGGGCAGGGCTGGGAATGCAAACAGCCTGACCTTGATGATCAGGGTTTTGAGTAGGGTTGTCTTGAGAGGGTTGTCTGAGGGGCTTTTTGATAGATGGGGAAGTGAGGGCAGGGCTCAGTTTTATTTCATTCCACCATTCACTCTTAGGCCTTAGGTGGTAAAATGTCACTTGGACTGCTTGAGCTTTCCAAAGTCAGTAGAATCATCATGGGATATGAGAGTCTTGCTCAATGAACAAAATATGCATAATTAAGAGACATCTCAGATTTACACTATGGTGTTCTCTTCATTTGCCTTACTGATGGAGCTGTTACTAAGTCAATAATTGTCGGTTTGTCACCTTTGTCCAGACAAAGGGCTGCCCATAAGTCCTAAGGCAGGCACCACCATGAGCCTGACCAGCCACCTACCTCACCTTTCAGAGTACACAAGGCCAACACAAACATAAAGGGGCTTCCTACAGAGACTCTTTCCAGAGCACTGCACCAACGGCAGAGAATGGACTACCTGTAGATTTCTTTGATGGCCACACCCATCAGCTAGAGAGAGCAAGTAGGGAGCATGCATGGTCTCAATAATAATGAGAAGCAGTCTTTCAAATATGATGTCCACCTTCAGATGCAGAGTAGGGCTCTGAGGAAATCAACGGAATTTCCAACAATATTCAGATCAAAAGACATTGAAATTGAACCTTGTTCTTGGATGTGATTCTTAAATAGGTGCTAACTAAAGAGCTAGGAGATCTGGGTTCTTGTATTTATTTACCAACTGGTTTTGTGACCCTGGGCAAATTGCTCCATTGCTCTGGATTTTAAGGTGGTGAATTTAAAAAGAAGTAACCTTTTTATTGATGACACACACACACATACCCCTATGGCCACTCACCTACCTCGCTTAGGTGAATAGCTCAGTTTTCACAAAGTGTATACACTGGTGTCGCCAAGTACCCAATTAAGAATGAGAATATGACCCAGAATGCTGGATCTTTAAATATATTATTTCTGACATACAAATGGCCAACAAGCATATGCAAAAATGCTTAACATCACTAATCATCAGATGAATGCAAAATAAAACCACAATGAGATACCATCTTACACCAATCACAATGGCTATTATTAAAAAGTCAAAGAATAACAGATGTTGGTGGGGATACAGAGAAAAGAGAATGCTTGTATGCTGTTGGTGGGAATGTAAATTAGTACAACTTCTATGGAAAACAGTAGGAGGTTTCTCAACCAAAAATAGAACTACCACCTGGATATCTACCCAAAGGAAAATAAATCATCATATAGAAAAGACACTCACACTTGTATGTTTATGACAGCACTATTCACAATAGCAAAGTGATGGACCAACCTAAATGTCCATCAACAGATGACTGGGTAAAGAAAGTGAGGTATGTATGTGCATATATAAATACACCATAAAATACTACTCAGCCATACAACAACAACAACAACAAAGAAATCATGTCTTTTGCAGCAACATGGATGGATCTGGAGGCCATTATCTTAAGCGAAATACTCAGAAAGTCAAATACCGCATGTTTTTGCCTGTAAGTGGGAGCTAAATACTGTGTACACGTGAACATATAGAGTGAAAGAACAGAAATGGGAGGGAAAGGTGGGAAAGTGGCAGGGGAGTGAGGAATGAGAAATTACCTGATGGGTACAATATATACTATTCAGGTGACTGTTACACTAAAAGCCCAGACTTCATCACTATGCAATATGTCTGTGTAACAGTACATTTGTACCCCCTATTTTAAAAACACATGGGAGACATATAAAAATAAATCAGTAAATAAATATAATCTTTCTCACTGAAAATTATATTCCTACATTTTGAATTTGGGAGAAATCATATGGCAACTCTTTGACTAAACAAAAAACACGAGAGAGTACTTCAAGGCTTCCTTGGAGCTATTCCTGATCGTTCTCTGGAGAGAAGACAGTGGGTGCACAGCTCCTCTTTCGGTCTTCAAAGCAGGGGCTAGTGGGCACCTGGAAACCGTAGGTGAATTTTCGGTGGAGGGAAGAAGCTCATAGATTCAACACAAAACTATCTTAGTTGGCTTGGACTGCCATAACAATATACCACAGACTGGGCCACTTAAACAACAGAAACTTATTTTCCGCAGTTCTGGAGGCTGCAAGTCTGAGATCAGGGAACCAGCATGGTGGGGTTGGTGAGGGCCTTCCTGGTTTGCAGCTGCCTTCTTGCTATGTGCTCACATGGTCTCTCCTTGGTGAGTGCATTTAGAGAGCGAGATCTCTTCTTTCCTTTTATAAGGCCATCAGTCATATTGGATTAGGGCACTGCCCTTACAACCTCATTTAATTACCTTCTAAAGGCCCTATCTCGAAATACAACTACATTGCAGGTTAGGGTTTTAACATATGAATTTTGGGAAAGTAGTTCATTCCATAGCACAATCCTCATCATTTCTCATCAACTTCAGCCGGAATTACGTTCCATTAGAAAGGCTACCATTTCTGGGGCCGGGCGCGGTGGCT
>NW_012102488.1:703702-720101 GCF_000951045.1 Mandrillus leucophaeus
TAAGCAGGTGCATTTCAGAGTCAGTTGAGAGGCTTTTCCTGGGCCAATTGTCTCTCAGTGGCCAAAAGCCATGAAGCTACAGCTCAAGAGTGCTGGTGTTAGGCAGCCCCGGGCTCTAGGTCTGGCTCTGCCCCCTGATCTGCTATAGTCACTTAACTAATTTGAGCCTTAGAGTCTTTACAAAATGAGGGTAGATGGCAGCCTTCAGGATTTAGATGAGGATCCAATGAGACAGTGTCTGTGACCGTAAAGTACAGAACAATGTTAGTTATGAGTGTTTGGTTAGCTGACCAGTTCTGCTGCTCTGAGTCTTCTCCCGCTAGACCTGACTTCCACACACTTTCAGGATCAGAATCCCCCTCCCTGTGTGAGGCTTCCTAAATGCTTTCCATCGTCTTGTCCCCCTCCCCCATCGCCCCAGCCCCATCTCTCCATAGGACTACTCTTCAGAGCACAGGGTCTGGCAGAGGCAGGCCCTACTCTCTGGCTGGGACTCATCAGCAAGTTTCATGCCACCTGGGAAGCCATTGCTGAGGTCTCTCCCTGGCCTTGCCTGCATGGGAGAGAGCTGTGCAAACAGTGCTGGGGCTGCCAGCCAGGATCTTGCAGTGTCAGAGTAGGAAATGTATTCTGACAGCTCTGAAAAGAAAATCCAGGAAAAGCATGATCCAAGAAATACAGGTAAGTGGTACAAAGAAACAGTGACTTAACTTGCTGTGCATGTCTGTGTTTTGAGGCTGCTGTGTTAAACTTGTCAACCTGAAAACAGAGCAGGAAGAGCCAAAGCTAATAGGCTGGTGGTGTGGACTCCTGATTGAGGGCAAGGATGAGCTTCCCTTAAAGCACTTAAGGAAATCCTTAAGCCCAGTAAGTCTTCCCAGGCAGCACAACCAAAGGCAGCCTTTCTTTTTCAACCCAAAGACATGGCAGCAGCTATCACATAACTAAGTATATGTAGCTGAATCCCAAGTTCCAGAAGGGCAGGAACTATGTTTTTGGTATTGAATCCTCCATTGCTCTGCTGGGGGCGAGACACAGAAGGAGGGCCTCAAAGTTACTGGAATGAATGAAATAAAGTGACAAGGGACCCCTAGTTAACAGACTAATTGGTGCCTTGCCTTGGGGGAGAATCATACCACATCTCATCTCATGAAATACAGATGGCATTTTTTGGATTGAAGGCTTCAGTGGTGTCTACATTACCTTAGGTCTGCACATCAAGTCCCTGAAGAATATATTTTGTGATAAGCTGTCTCTCACCCTAAAAGAAAATTAGGATTAGAATCCTCAGGATCCTGGGCACCAACTCAGGGATCCCTGGTCTGGTTAAAAGAAGAGTTCTGGAGGCCAGGCGCGGTGGCTCAAGCCTGTAATCCCAGCACTTTGGGAGGCCGAGACGGGCGGATCACGAGGTCAGGAGATCGAGACTATCCTGGCTAACACAGTGAAACCCCGTCTCTACTAAAAAATACAAAAAAACTAGCCGGGCAAGGTGGCGGGTGCCTGTAGTCCCAGCTACTCGGGAGGCTGAGGCAGGAGAATGGCATAAACCTGGGAGGCTTGCAGTGAGCTGAGATCCGGCCACTGCACTCCAGCCCGGGTGGCAGAGCGAGACTCCATCTCAAAAAAAAAAAAAAAAGAGTTCTGGAAAAGCTCCTCCCACTTTTTCAGGTGTGGGCAACACTGGTGTTTCACTTGGTATGAAGGAATTCAAGGTCTTCCAGGACAATGCTTTGCCAAAACCTCAGTTAACACAGCAGAAAACCTCTTACTGGCAGAGACAGTACTTAGTAGGCTATAAAGCCCCTCTACCTACATTATCCAAGTCTCTAAACTCTGAAATGGGCAGACATGGATGACTATATTCTTACAATGGGGAAACTAATGCTCAGAAAGTTCAAGAGAGCTTGTCCCGGGTCCTTCAGCTAGTCATTGGCGGAGCTGGGCTTAGCAATCTTATTATTCTGAATGCCGGATTCTTCCTCACCTCAAAGGCCCATCTATGGCCACTGGACTCATGAGGCAACTCCTTCCTGGGCAGAAGGGCTCTCTGTCACTAGGCCTGAACTCACTTCCATGACTGGCTGCCAGCCAGCTTCTTGCATGGCTCTGCCAGTCCGGATGAAGATGAGGATGACATACTGCCATTCAAATAGACAAACCAACTGACACAGATTAACACAAAAGACTTTTTTTCAAAAAACCTATACTCTTCTTGGCTTGGTATCAAATAACCAGTTCTTGGTTATGTGCTGGCTGTGCCAAGGGTTTGTCTCATATTATCAGATGTAAGAACTTGAAAGAGAGGAAGGGTTGGTGATGGGGCTAGATTCTCAGGAGTGAACTGTTGGAACATGTGACTTCAAATTAGCACTGTCTTAGGATGGCCATTTATTTGGATGCCTCTGGAGCAGCCTTGACAAGTTTTGAGTGCCTTGCAAAACTTGTCTTACATTTTTGAAACAAATGCTATCATGTCAAATATATTTGTAATATTACTACTTGGTATTGCATGTATAGTGTTACCCAAAATTTAACTTTTAAAAAAGAAAGGAAAGTGGAGGTGGGATAGTGAGTGGTCACGAATCTGGAATAAAAATGCAAATTCTCCTGGAAAGAGTTTGCAGATTTCACATTTGTAAAATGACAATTGTCACATTCACTCCATAAAATTCCAAGGAGTGGCTAGGAAGGCCCAAGGAGAGTCTACCACGTTGTATAAATGTAAAACAGCCTGATTCCCTCACCCAGAGGGACCTTTTCCTCCAACTGTGACCACCTGGAATTCAGTCAAGAACCCGAAAGAGAGCAAGCAGGCCTCTGAGCAGAGAGATTAGTCCATTCATCAAATATTTGCTGAGCATCTACTCTAGCCAAGCATGGTGTGAGGCACTGGGAATGGAATACTGAACAAATTAGAGACATTCTTGCCTTCACAGAGTGCCCAGTATTTCCACAAAATCCACGCCAGTTACTTACAAGAAAATCTTCCAAACTCCAACGCAATCTACCAAGTCACATTTCAGAAGCAAGTCTAATAGAAGTGGGCTTTCTGGCCTAGATTAGAATGAAATCAGCATTTAGAAAGGACACTGCTGGTTTAAGTAAATTGACAAGAGGAAGAAGCACCAGCTGACATTAGTAAGTGAAGGTGTGAGAGTTAAAATTATTTTAAGCAGACATGAGAATTCAAAAAGTTGCCTAGAACCATTTGGTGTAAAAGTAAGTATCTCTACCCTTTGCAGTTGGTCTTGAGAGAGCATTACTGTATTGTAGTAAAATATCTTGTTATAACCAATTATCCTTACTTAGTATGCTACACTTTAAAAATCTGCTTCCACATACATAATGATAATAACGTGCCTTAACATCGTAGTAGGAACTCATTTCTTAAGGCATCAAAAATACATAAT
Source organism: Mandrillus leucophaeus (assembly GCF_000951045.1). Lineage (NCBI taxonomy): Eukaryota > Metazoa > Chordata > Mammalia > Primates > Cercopithecidae > Mandrillus > Mandrillus leucophaeus. The sequence continues at coordinate 707,116 of NW_012102488.1, forward strand.
GTATTCAGCATAATTGGTTTAAGATGAAAGGAGACGTCATAATATTGTAAAAGGGACTGGAAAGTTAATGTTAAACACTTTTTTTTTTTTTTTAGATGGAGTGTCACTGTTCTCACCCAGGCTGGAGTGCAATGGCAATCTCTGTTCACTGCAACTTCCACCTCCCAGGTTCAAGCAATTCTCCTGCTTCAGTCTCCTGAGTAGCTGGGATTACAGGTGCCTGCCACCATGCCCAGCTAATTTTGTATTTTTAGTACAGACGGGGTTTCACCATGTTGGCCAGGCTGGTCTTGAACTCCTGACCTCTGGTGATCCACCCGCCTCAGCCTCCCAAAGTGCTGAGATTACAAGCATGGGCCATCGCGCTCAGCCCACATATTGTTTTTTAAAGGTAAATTTGGTCATTTGAAAAATTCACTTATATGGGAATAGTTTATTCCCTGACCATACCAAACTATGACACTAAATAATAAAATACAATAAAAATAAAAATAAAGTAGTAGTTTCTTGCTCCCTCTTTTTTTTTTTGAGATGGAATCTTGCTCTGTCGCCCAAGCTGGAGTGCAGTGGTGCGATCTCAGCTCACTGCAACCCCCGCCTGCCGGGTTCTAGCAATTCTCCTGCCTCAGCTTCCTGAGTAGCTGGGATTACAGGCACATGCCACCACGCCTGGCTAATTTTTGTATTCTTAGTAGAGATGGGGTTTCACCATGTTGGCCAGGCTGGTTTTGAACTCTTGACCTTGTGATGAACCCACCTCAGCCTCCCAAAGTGCTGGGATTACAGGTGTGAGCCATTGCGCCCGGCCCTTGCTCTCTCTCTCTATTATATAATCTACATACATAATAGATAAAATCATGATGTCCTATAGTAAAATTTCCAGCTCTCTAGAACTCATTATGTTCAAGGAAACAACAGAAAATGGTCAAGTTCTGTTTTACCTACTTATACTCTGCCTCTTCTGGTTTTTCTAAGACCTAAGAGTGATCCTGCATTTTCTCCTTATTTAGGAGAACTCCATCAGTGGTTTTAGAAAGCTCTCCATATTGCGTTATTTTTATTAGTTGTTTTTTTCCCCACAGGGCCCTCTGGCAAGTTTCTAAACACTTACATCACTGGGACCCCAGCCCTGTGCCTGCCACGGACCAGAAGGCAGAACCACATACGGCCCTGCTCCAGATACCAGAGCAGTTGTTTAGGCAAAGACAGACTGCTATGAATCCCCAGTTTCAACAGTCTCAAGACTGTCTGCTCTGTAAGGATAGCCCCCTATATTCACTGCTGTACTCCTAGTATTTGGCATAGTGTCTAGCACAGTGCCTGGAAAACAACAGGTGTTCATTAACTATCTGGGGAATGAATGACTGAGGACCAAATCCTTACTCCAGGGAGCCTGTACCTACCACACCAGAGCTCTGGGCCTACCCATCCCGGGCCTTCAAGGACTCAGATAACACCATCTTTCTATGTGTGAGAACAGTTAGCTGGGTATTTTGGCCAGCACCCTATCTGGTCCAACAGCCAGTGCTACAGAGAGGAGGGGTAGGGTGGGGCAGAAGCAGATTCTTTCTGCTGGCTTTGTAAGCACCTGTCAAAACCTAAGGCCAAACCAGTTCCATTGGTTGGTGTGGTAGGGTGAGTGGTATATGGAGTCAGACAGAAATGTAAATAGTTAAATTTCACCAGGGCAAATTCTTTATGCCTAAGAAATCCTGTTTTACTTTTTCCCTTGTCAGAGACAAGGTGTCCCTAGCAGGGGCAAAAATAGGTGTCTAGACATCTAAATTCATTTAAAAAGACAGCAGAGAGAGTTTGTAAATCATTGGAACAAAGAATATTTTTCTAGCAGAGCAGAAACAAAGTAGTTGCTGCATTCCTCTCCACAAAACTGGTCCTGCTACAATGCTATAGTAAAAAGGCAGCAGCTGCAGTGGCCAGGCTAGGCCAGTGCAAGAGCCAAGCATCTCTGTCCACATTGCTCTTGTCAAGTTTGTCACACCTGGAGACCAGGCCCAGGAGCAGTATGACAAGAGGGTCCTTGAGGCCAATGACCTCTATGTGTAATAAAGAATATGGCATGCCCCAAACACACACCTTGCTTAATCGGATGCCTTGGGGTCAGGGTAGGGAGGGTACAGAAGTGGCTTTATTTCAAAATCTCAGGAGAAAAGTTTGAAGAGTCTATACATATACATGATCAAGTCAAAATCAGAGCAGAGAAACACAAAGAGTCCCTTGGCTAGCACTGCAAACAAATTCCTATCCTCCCAAATCTGCTTCTTCCATTAGATGATTTCCAAGCTGAGATTAAGTACAGCAACCTTGGCAGACCATATGGGAAGTAGCCCCTTCAAGCACCAGCCTTCTCCCTGGTGGTCCCAGGGATCCACTGCTCTCTAGCACCAGCAAAGTGTCAAGGAGGAGGAGGGATGAGAGAGAAGGAAGAAGGGAAAGAGGAAAGAAAGCAGCCAGGATCACCAGAAGACGCTAAAAAGCCAGTAGTTGGGGGATTGGCCTTTTATAGGCTTTGGACACCAGGTGATCCTAGAGAAACAAGGGCTTTTCTCATGTAGTGAGGGGGTGAATGGCTGTTTTGCTGTGTCCCTCCAGGGAAACTGAGTGAGATGGCTCCTGACCAGCTGCTCTCTGCTTCCTATGGGAAAAGGCTGTGCTGGGTACCAACAGCAGAAGGATGCAAAAAAGGCTTTTCCCCTCCTCAAACATCATTCTATTCCTGCAGGGGAGAATAATGCTTCAGAACCAGGGACGCTTGTTTACAGCCCTGGGGCTTCGGTGTGGAAGTCTGATGCCCACCTACCATTCTCCACATTTGGGACTTTGGGACATAGTCTGAGCATATCATTCTCCTGCTTGTAACATTTAGGTGGTCCTTGTCTCCGAGGGGATCAATCCTCAAGTTCTTGGGTCCCTCCTGACCTGGACCCTGCCTGCCTCTTTAGTCTTAGCTCTTGTGTCTCCTACATCCTGAGCTCCAGTCAGAATAAACAGCTTGCAGTCCCCTGAACCTGCCAGGTCATTTTACATCTCAATACCTTTGCTAATGTTCCTTCCAATACCTAGAATGTCTTTCCTACCTTGCTACCTCCTAAGTATCTACTCCACTTACAGGTATCAGCTCAAACATCCACCTCCACTGTGAAACAGTTTCAAGAGGAACCTCTGGCATAGATCCAGGTTTGTTAATTATTTCCCCCAGCCCCGAGAATGTCAGCAACTTGAGGGCAGGGACTTTGTCTATTTTGCTTCCCACTGTATCCTGGATGTCTGGAACACGGACGGCCTGGCACACTGCAGGCACTCAATAAATGTCTGCCGAAGGAAGGAATCAATCTCAGCACTGAAGGCACTGCCCCTGGATGTGGATGTCATAAGGACAAGGTTTGGGTTGTGCTCATTTCTGCATCTCCTAGCACATGGTTTGACACAGTGTGGGCATTTTGTAAAAGCTGACGAATGAGAGAAGGAATGAGTGATGAATGTTCATAGGGACGAAAAGCTAACAATACTGGCATTTCTCCAAGAATGAGTTACCTTCCAGTCTTCTGTTCTGTGTTAGGGCTTCTTTTTCCTTCTTTCATATTGTCTATTCTGTGAGAAGAGTTACCTTTTAAGTGAAGCATATTTTAAATTCTGTTCAAACACAGCACAAGAAAGTTGGGCTAGATTTTCTCAAAGACTTGGCTAAGCTAAAAGTCATGGGCTCTACAGCTAATCAGGGATGATGGCAACAAGTGCTGCTTCCATTTTAATTTACATTTGGGAAAACCCTGTCTATAGAACACTAACCTTGTAAATTATACAGACTCACCATATCATCATAAATTTGAGAAACTATTTTGGATTTTTTTGTGTATATTTGTATTATCTGTGTCTCTTTTACCATTGGGGCTGAGGATGGGAGGAAGGTTGGTCACAGAAAGCCCTGGATAATATATCAGGAGGCCTGGTTCCAGTGACCTGGAGTAAGCCCTTCTCCTCTCTGGAAATGAGGGCAGTTGGAATAGATGATCTCTGAAGGCCTGTGAACCTGCAGACATAATATGATCCATAGCATATATAATTGCTATGGGCAATCATGATCCTATGCTGCCCATACCTGCATAGGTACGATATTTAAACATGGTAAAAAGAGAAGGTGCTTATAATACTTTTTTCTTACAAAGGAAAAAAGTCATCACATAAAATATGCCACCCCCAAATTCTCAATGAGTACCTATTCTGATTTTCTAATCTAGCTTATTTAAGAAAAGAGAACTGATTTCTTATACATTCTCTCTCTCTCTCTCTCTCTCTATATATATATATATATATATATCTCCTGGAAAGACTATGCCCATTATAGACTAACGGGATATGTGCATGGAGGCACAGGGAGGTGGGTAGATGAATGGACAGCATTTAATAATGCCTTAAAATTCAAAGGTTCTAAGTTGGGTTTGGACCTTTCCTGTGAGATCTGAGGACAAACTTGCCTTACCATGGAGCTTTTGGGTGGTATGAGAACAGCAGGGTTAATAAATGAAGCGCACGGGCTGATAGGTTTTCTGGTCATAACCTAATAGCTGCCAGAGAGCATGGATACTTTCCACAGAACATTTATGGGCTCTCCAGCACTAGTCTATGACAATTTTATTTAATCATAAAAATATAATAGTCATCAAATCTTTTTGGAGTTTCCAGTTTACTGCTTTCTCAAGAGAAATAAATGGTCTCTCAGATTTCTTCTGCTTTCATCTCTCTGTTCTAAGTATAGTAGGATAAGGTTCCAATTAAGGCCCATTAAATGTTCACATTGATTCATGTGAGCCATTTTCCAGTTTCTTTTCCTAACACAATCTCAATGCACCTCTGAGTTATCTCTGTGGTGTGTTTTCAGTTTAGCAGTTGCCCATACATAAAAGAATTATTTGGGTATGACGTCTCCTTCCCTCCCACTTCTATAGCCCAAGGTGCTGAGTGGAGATTCTCCTTCACTGTCTTCCAGACAAGAATAGGTTTATCACCTGTCAGGTATGTCCAGGTGAACCAGGCATGCCCCTTTGGGAAGGGGAGCTGGCAGGTGACCAGAACCAGACTGATACTCCAAAGTCCCCTTGGCAGCTGTGTCAAAACAGAGTTTTGAGTGGCAGCCCAGAGATTCTGAGGTGGGAGGATCCTCTGTACTTCTACAAGTTTTGGTCCACAGAGGAACCCTGTAGGCAGAGTTTTCTCACAGGTTCTCCACAGATGGGGAACCATGTTCTGACAGCTGGTCTGGTCATGACTTCCCAATTCATCTTATAATTATATATTCTTCCTCTATCAGAGCTGAAAGGCTTCTTCAGAGCACCCAGGCTAACTCTTTACACAGACAGGAAACTAAAGCTCAGAGAAGGGCAGTGACTTACCCAGGGTCAAACAGCTATAAAGCTGTAAAAGGATCCAGCAGTCCTGACTGCTGTACCAATGTCTGTTCCATCGTGATGGGCTTTCTGTAACTTATGAGGGTCTTATATAAAACCTCCTATCTCAGAAGAGGTGTTCCCTGTGATTACAGTCTAAGCCTTTACAGTCTATCTCAGAGGGATTTTTATTATAAACGCCCCCTCCATGGCTGAAGACCAAGGCAAGCCCAGAAAAATTGTATTATTGGTCATGAATTAAACTTTGATAAAAGATTCCTTCTGGCCTCATTTTCTTGTGTTTATTTGATGCCCCAATAGAAGATTTTCAAGTGAGCAAAGGATAACTGAGGTTCGTGCACACTCCTGACCTAGCAGCAGCTCCTTGGGCTGGCTGCTGCCTACCTCAGGTGATGTCCTGGCAACACAGCCACTCAGGCAAGTCAGGAGTTTCTTCTGACGTCTCAAGAGGTTTGTGGAGTAAAAACTGTATCTAGTGTGAGCATGTGGCACTTTTAACTACCCTTGTGTGGAAAAATTCACCAAAACAATGAGGAAAATAAAAGGTATCTTTTATTTGGATTCTGTGAAGTTTAATGCAATTGGCCAAAATTGCTAATCGGCAAATTTCTCCATTCTTATGTCAGCCAGTTCACTCATCAGAAGTCTCAAAATAAATATTTAGGTATAAATTATTTTTAATTGAGAATTTTTGTTCTACTTTTCGAGAAAAAACCCCACATTTTTTTCTTTGGTGCTATAATATTGAGAGTAGCTTGGTTCCAAAATGGTTGCATTGCTGAAACTCAGGCTCTTCCTTAGACATGATGTATTTCTATTTTATGAAAGGAACGTATCCGTCACACCAAGAAAGAAAATACAGAAAGCTGAATGCTTGTGTGACAGCTAAAGAATAAGCTGCCAACTCTGGGAGAACAGAAAGGCCTTGAGTGCTGGAGTTTCCACTCTGAGCCCACCACCGCTGCCTCCATTCACGAACTGGGATGGGGCTAGGGGAGTTTACCAAGTGGGTGTGACCTAGGACTGACCATCTGCCTTTGAGGCAAAGAGTGAAATAAGAATGCTTGAGCAGGAATTAAGCCACCTCTAAAAGTTCTAAATGCTGGAATGGGATTCTGGAAAACTGCCACTCTTAACACACAATGACTCTAGGAAACCACTCCTTGTTTCTGTGCACAGGGAAACAACCGAGGTGAGTACAACAGATTCATTTTCGGAACTTGTAGTCAAATTAATGTTTGGGGTTTCTCACTAAGTCACTGAGTTACAAAAGAGCTGGAAAATGCATGGCATGCAGCTCAGGCAGAACCGAGTTTCACAAGCTTCGCTCTCCAACTTGCTTGCCTGTTCGGATCTGCCCAGAAGCTTTCAGGAGCCTTTGGCAGGGTGTGGTGCAGAGCAGACGGTTACATGATCAGCATGGACTTCACTAGAGAGCTCAATGCGGGAGGGGGACAAGGGGATCCTTCCTTTCAGGGATCGCAAGAACCTCCAACTCTGATAACTGCAATCTATGGGGCCTTTCCAAATGAAAAAGCCAGTTGCTAAATAAAATGAGTAAGCAAAGGTGCATATTCCCAATATAGTAATATGCAGGCAGTCAAATCATCTGTCATTTGAGTTAATTTAATTATCATACCACATTTAATTATCTAATACAAAATGTAAATAAAGTGACGGGTTGACAGCACATACTAATTATGTTCATTATAATAATTAAATGGGAAGGAATTTAGAGTCAAGAAAGTGCCATAAAATGCAGGGAATCTTTCGATTAAAACATTTTAATTAGAAACTGCAACCCTATAGGAAACAGAAGATTCATTCCATCAAGGATGGGACATCACTTTTATTATCCAGGTTTCTCTTCTCAAGTCATCCTTGGTATCATGGGGCTCAGTCTTTCCAGTTAATAGACTAAATGGTGGCAAATAAAAAGTGCCAATCCTTTATGCAAAGCAGTTACGTAATCAAACAGTAGGCTGCAGCAGGCTTTCAGGATGTCTTGTTTTATAAAGACACAAGCTGTTTTCCCAGTAGGAAATCTATGATCCCCTGTGGACAAACTGGCTCTGCAAATTAACACGACTTATGACTAATGATAAGGAAACATTAAATGAATTGAGCATCTAATTTCTCCTATGAATTTCCTCTGATTTACAGAAAGTGGCAATAGGTGAAACAGATTCCTTTCTTAAATACAGAAGTGAGGTGGAAACTCACTGAACTGCCAGTGCCGAGGCTGGGCTCTGCCAATTCTTGCTTGACAATTCCTTTTCCTTCTCTGAGCCTCAGTTCTTCCTCCTACAATATGAGGGAGATGGACTAGGTATCTCTCAGAGCCCTTCTAGGATGAAGGCGCCATGAATCTATGACTGAAGAAGCTAACGCCAGTGCTGAAAACTAAACTTACCACATCCTCTTAGCAAATGCTCACTTAGCAAATTACTGGACTTCGTGGGGTCAGTAGAAGGGCAATTTAATAGAACTAGTTTTAAAAGTGAAAACAAACTAACAATTAACTTTTCAGTTATAGAAAACTTCCCAACTCTATTGGGATATGAGCAGTTATCACCTCGGCAAGCTTGTGGCTATTCCTATACCCTGCCCTTGCCCTGCAGCCTGACTGGCATGGAGCACAGCCATGAGCTAGTGAGCACAGCCTTTAGTGCAGGTAAAACAACTGTGGCTGAAGATGGCATCACAGAGCAAGGTACATGACATCTCACCTGTAAGAAGTCTGCTTATAAGTATCTGTCATTGGGTTCCCTCTATTAATAGTGAGGAGACAAAGTATACTGAGGTTTTAATGATAAGTTGCCACACAGTGGGCAGGCAGCTCATTAAGCTATCTGCTGCAGATGGAATCTGGAGTAGGGTAAGGAGGGTCTGAAAAACCACAAAATAGCTTGGAGTCCCCATGAGATCAAAATGCTGCTCTGTGGTTCTATGGTTCTAGTTTCAGCCTTTAAAATGTCACAGACTCATGGAACTTACAGGGGAAGTCATCTAGTATAATCCACTTATTTTTTGTTTACTTCATTGTGTAAAATATGTGTAACATATAATTTACTTTTTTTTTTTTTTTTTTAAAGACAGAGTCTTGCTCTGTCGCCCAGGCTGGAGTGCAGTGGTGCGATCTCGGCTCAACGCAACCTCTGCCTCCCGGGTTCAAGTGATTCTCCTGCCTCAGCCTCCCAAGTAGCTGGGATTACAGGCATGCACTACAGCACCTGGCTAATTTTTGTATTTTTAGTAGAGATGGGGTTTTGCCATGTTGGCCAGGTTGATCTCAAACTCCTGACCTCAAGTGATCTGCCTGCCTCGGCTGCCCACAGTGCTGGGATTATAGACTTGAGCCACCACGCCTGGCCCCATTTCAACTATTTTTAACCCCACAATTCAGTGGCATTAAGTATATTTACAATATTATGCAATTATCACTGCTATCCACTTCCAGAACTAATTTGCTTCTTTGTAGAGTCAGTGATGCTTAAACCTCGAGAGGGGAAAGAATTTATCTATGATCACACAGCTAATGGCAGAGCTGGGGCTAGAACCCAGGCTTTCTATCTGCTAAACTGTGGTCCATTTCTACTCATAAAACATGTTCATTTACACTTTCCAAGATCTTTATGAATCTCCCTGAATAAGGCATACAGATAGGCCCTAGAAGCTTTCCAGTCAGCATCTAAGGGGCAGAATGGCAGTTTCTCAAATGTACTGTCTTGGTGAACCTGCATCATCTTCTACATTCACCACCGCTAGCCAAGGTACCCTTCAGTGATCACGAGTGGATGGTACCTGGGACATGCCTGGCTTTCTTAAGCAATGTAAGATGAAATGAAAAGTACACTGAGTTGGGCTTTGCAAAACCTGGATGCTAGTCTTGATCGTTCATAAAGAAATGATTTTCTGTGTCATTTCAGGGAGCTTACTTTATCTTTTAGAAGCCCAATTGCTCACCTGTCTGTGAGGTAAGAATAATTCCTGTACTTACGGCCCCATTAAAGTGCTACTGAGGCTCAAGATACAAGAGATGGGAAGAATAGTATAAAGAACTCTACAAATATAAGGTATTTCTACCTTATTTCTCTCTCTCTCTTTTTTTTTTTTTGTTGAAACGGAGTCTCGCTCTGTCACCCACGCTGGAGTGCAGTGGTGTGATCTCAGCTCACCGCGACCTCCGCCTCCCAGGTTCATGCGGTCCTCCTGCCTCAGCCTTCCCAGTTGCTGGGATTACAGGCATGTGCCACCACGCCTGGCTCATTTCTGTATTTGTAGTAGAGATGGGGTTTCACCATATTGGCCAGGCTGGTCTTGAACTCCGGACCTCATGATCTGCCCACCCTGGCCTCTCAAAGTGCTAGGATTACAGGTGTGAGCCACCATGCCTGGCCTCTACCTTATAATATTTCTAATATATGGCCGGGCGTGGTGGCTCATGTCTGCAATCCCAGCACTTTGGGAGGCCAAGGTGGGTGGATCACCTGACGTTAGGAGTTTGAGACCAGCCTGACCAACATGGAGAAACCCCGTCTCTACTAAAAATACAAAATTAGCCAGGCGTGGTGGTGCACACCTGTAATGCCAACTACTCAGGAGGCTGAGGCAGGAGAATCGCTTGAACCTGGGAGGCGGAGGTTGTGGTGAGCCAAGATGGTGCCATTGCACTCCAGCCTGGGCAACGAGAATGAAACTCCGTCTCAAAAATAAAATAAAATAAAAATTTCTAATATAAATATTATGCTTAGTAATATCATCTCCATAATGTGCAGTGTCTCAGCTTCTTACAATTACTATCTTTTCTATCAGCTTCTTACTTCTCTACTTTTTTTTTTTTTTAAATCTTGTTCTTTCTTCTCACAGATTGTTGCATTTTAGCAACTGCCCCAGATCTAAAGTGACCTCTCTAATCTTCCCTCAAATCAGAAGTGGATGTCCAGTTTGGTATTCAATCCTTCTGGGAGGCAAGGTGTTGAAACACAGGGTCTGGCTTTTTTCACTTTTCTAATTTCTTCCTCAGCGTGAGCTTACCTCTCACCAATGATCTTCAAACCTCACTGTATCCTCTTCTTCCCAACTGACAAGTGACAGGGTCTCAGTCTCTTCCTCCTCCTTGTATTGACCAGTGCTCTCTCCACCCATTTCATCTGCTTTTTTTCCTATCCCAGCATGCCCAGTCATCACCTTCCTACCATGTCCAAGTCAGGTCTTACATGCCATCTCCAAATATGAGTCCCCCATTCCTGATACCCCTTAACTCTGAGCCCAGAGATGCCAAAATTGTGTGTTTTATCTAAAGGAGAGAATTAATATGTGATCCAGCATCAGCAGAAAAACTGTCCGAAATCCCATGAAATTCTGAGTTCAGTAAGTTTATCATAATAGAGTTGGTTTAAGCAAAAAGTTTTAAACCATCCTTAATATGAAACGCATGGAAAGAGCTGAATTTTGTCCTGCAGAACTGCACACAGCAAAATATTATCACATATACAAATTACTCACCTCTTTCAAAGGCAGTAGGCAGTGTCTTGATATATAATAAACAATTTAAGTATAAAATAAGACATTTTTAGGTTAACCATGAATGTCCATACAAGATAAAGCCATATAGTTGTTAAAAATACTTAGCAAAGATTCTGATATAATGTTAAGTGCATAAAGCAGGACACAAGCATTTGTACAGTATGACCTCAGCCGTGTAAAATTACTCATAGAAAAGAGGCTGGAAGGGAATCTGCCAAAATGTTAACAGTGGCTATCTCAGATAGTGAGATCAGGAATAACTGTGATTCCCGTTTTTTTCTTTATACTTGAACTGTCTTTTTCTCTTCCCTTTCCTTTTCCTTTCCTTTTCTTTTCCTTTCTCCTTCCTACCTTCTTCCTTTCCTTTCCTTTTTCCTTTTCTTTTCTCTTTTCTTTGAGACAGAGTCTGGCTCTGTCTGCCAGGCTGGAGTGCAGTGGCGGGATCTCGGCTCACTCCAACCTCTGTCTCCCATATTCAAGCAGTTCTCCTGCCTCAGCCTCCTGAGTAGCTGGGATTTCAGGCGCCTGCCACCACGCCCAGCTAATTTTTGTATTTTTAGTAGAGACAGGGTTTCATAATGTTGGCCAGGCTGATCTCGAACTCCTGACCTCAGGTGATCCACCTGCCTTGGCCTCCCAAAGTGCTGGGATTACAGGCATAAGCCACTGTGCCCGGCTGCCCTTTTTCACAATAACTAAAATCAGAAAAATAAAATCAACTTTTAAGATAAAATAAAAAGCAATTTAATAGGTTGAATGGATGCACATGAAGAAAAAAAAATCTACACGGATGATTTCCCTCAACTTTCCTTCCCCTGAGCAGTCTGTAAGAGACCTGTGAGCCTTCTAGGCCTGGTCCACAGAGAGGACAGAGCATCCCCATCAGGGAGTGCTTGAAAGGGAAGGACACTGTCTGTGCTGTAGAGGTAGGAGGGGAGAAAAAGCTGCCATCTACTCTCCTGGCAACAGGGTCTGTAAAAGGGGAACTTTTCTGGTATAATACTCTGGTAAGGATCCAAACTGTCTATATTTTAGCCATGGGAATCCTTCTAAAACAGACTGCTTATTCCTGCAGTGCGGTTCAGGGAATGACTGAACATACACTTTGCCTCTATGCTTACTTGAGGTATTAGAGGCATCAACAATCATCTAGGAAATACAGAGCAGGGCTCAGTGTCCCTTTGAACTCAGATGGCTATGACTTCTGAGTTCTTGGGCCTGCCTTATTTTTTTTTTTTTTTCTTTTTTCTCCTTCTCAGGAAAGCAATTTCAGCTCTCATTGTGCAGTTTCTTGCCTTGTACTTGGGTCTACCACCACAACCATCTCTTTCATTCCTGCCCAGATCTAGTCTGCTGCAGGCTAGATACACCTTGCAAACATACTTGTTAGAGATTTGCCTACAATACAAATTAGGAAGTTTAGAGTAAGGCTGGGCACGGTGGCTCACACCTGTAATCCCAGTACTTTGGGAGGCCAAGGTGGGTGGATCACGAGGTCAGGAGTTCCAGACCAGCCTGGCCAAGATGGTGAAACCCTGTCTATACTAAAAATACAAAAATTAGCTGGGCATGGTGGTGGGTGCCTGTAATCCCAGCTACTCAGGAGGCTGAGACAGGAGGATCACTTGAACCCGGGAGGCAGAGGTTGCAGTAAGCCAAGATCACACCACTGCACTCTAGCCTGGGCGACAGAGTAAGACTCTGTGTCAAAAAAAAAAAAAAAATGAAAGTTTAGAGTAAGAGTTAAGGGGTTGTTCAGAGGCTTTTCTTTCTTAGCTACAATCTATACAATTAAGGTTGGCTGAGTAGGGAGCTTTTTCTTTTTTTTTTTTTTTTAAGACGGAGTTTCGCTCTTGTTGTCCAGGCTGGAGTACAATGGTGCAATCTCAGCTCATCGCAACTTCTGCCTCCTCCTGCCTCAGCCTCCGAGTAGATGGGATTATAGGCATGCGTCACTATGCCCAGTTAATTTTGTATTTTTAGTAGAGAAGGGGTTTCTCCATGTTGGTGAGTATGCGGCTGGTCTCAAACTCT
>NW_012102488.1:720962-750976 GCF_000951045.1 Mandrillus leucophaeus
AAATGAAATTTTCTTTTTTTTTTTTTTTTAAAAAATCTATGAAATATTGCTCAGAAACCAAATAATTAAAGTAGTTTAAAGCAAAACTACTATGAGTGACCCACGGGAGAGTCCTACCTTCTCAGCCTCCCACCAACACCAAAGGAAGATTCTAAGCACCTAGGCAGAAGCCAGGAGTCAAGAACAGTTTCATAGAACACCAGACTCTAATACTACATGAAAAGTGACCCAACTTGGAAGATGTAAGCTACCTTATCAAAACAAAAACCCTGATAGCTAGAGCAGCAGACTCCACGTGGTAAGGAAGTACATAGTAAAGAATCTACATGGTAAGAGAGTACATGCTTCTCTGTGGCTTAAGAATATTTTATTACAAATATTTTATTTTATAGCTCTAAGAGGAGGCCCTAATGCTAATCTAGTTCTTATCGAATCTATTTGAAGAGGGCCAGGTGTAGTGGCTCATGCCTGTAATCTCAGCACTTTGGGAGGCCAAGGCAGGCGGATCACCTGAGGTCAGGAGTTCAAGACCTGCCTGACCAACGTGGTGAAACCCCATCTTTACTAAAAATACAAAAAATTAGCCAGGTGTGGTGGTGGGTGCCTGTAATCCCAGCTACTTGGGAGGCTGAGGCATTAGAATTGCTTGAACCTGGGAGGTGGAGGTTGCAGTGAGCTGAGATTGCACCACTGCATTCCAGCCTGGGTGACAGAGCAAGCCTCTGTCTCCAAAAGAAAAAAAAATCTATTTGAAGAGAAGGAGTTAGAGGCATATTCCTGGCGTCTGGTTAAAGGGCTTTACAGAGGACATTTGGGTTCCAGCCCATTAGCCTGCCTTTTCTCATTCTAATATGTCACACTCTCAGCACTGGGGGAATGTTCTAAGGAACTTTCCAGGGCCTCTTACCTGGTTATCTGGGTGGTTAACAGTGAAGTAGCCCACACAGACGATGACCTCATGAAGGAGGCTTTCACAGGAGACTTGGCTGCAGTGGCCCAGCAGGGAGCTGGCCATGTGCCGGAATGCAAGGGACAAGCCCTCTGCCCCTACAATAGACTGACAAAGACAAGGAGCAGTTAGAAGCCCTCAGCCCAGGGAGAGCCAGGGCTGCAAATCACAAAGCAAGACTGGCCCTGTGCATTTTCTGCCACGGTGCTGGAAAAACATGACATTTCTACAGTACTATACTTAACACTTCAGTTTAGGGGTTCTTTTTCTAATAAATGACAATAATAAATACAATGTTTACCTGAAAAGGGACAGTAGCAGACCAAATGCCTATACCATGTGGATCAAGACATTATCTACCTAAAGCACAGTTATTTATTCTATTTTTAATAACTTAATTTTTCTCATATACAAATATTCTTACTGTAGAAAATCTGGAAAAGCATAAAAAACCTAAAATTCACCTGTAAATCTACCACTTAGCTAAATTCCAACAATTTTTTTTCTGAAGGAGAAAATATTTTCTTGTACACAGAGTTAAACATATATTTCTAATTATTTATGTTTAAACAAAAATTATAAATAACAACTAGTTATTATTCAAATAAGTAGCTCTATAAACCAAAGGCTCCCAAAAGAATGTAAAATAAAATACAAAAAATTCTCCTTAAAACCATGAAACCCCTCAGCTATGGGACTTCTGGGATCCTTTCTCCAGACAGGCAAAGGGCTGTCGGCGGTGGGCGACTCAAGAAGAGAGCCTGAGTCTGTGCAGCTCTATTTAATAAACATGTCAAACAGACAGAGCGACAGGAGGGCAAAGGGGAGAGGCGAAGCCCACAGAATACACTCGCAGCCCACACTGGAATGAAGCACCACTGCTGGCCTGTGGGAAAAGGCAGCGTTTTAAACTCATCTTTTGATTTGAGGTCTGAGTGGGCTTGAACCAGGTTGGATGCGTTGCAGCTTGGACGTTTCAATGAATTCACTTTACCTAACTGGGTGAAACAGAGCCATTTTAGTGAGCATTCTTGAAACAAAATTACTGCTAAATTTTAAGAGTGCCTTTTGTCTGTTTCACAGCCCCAAAACAAACAAAAAAATGTTCTTCAAGCCCCAAAGAGACTTCAGAAGGGCTTTGCTCCTTTAAATCAAGTAGTGACACTTTCTCAGCTCAGCCTTTATTTAATTAGTCACGTCCAGCATGCTGTGACCCAGTGCCCTCTGTTTAACCTTCACTGATAAGAGCAGGTCAAGGGGCATATAAGTTTGAATGTAAAAATTAAACCAATTTTTCAAGGAAACTATATTTCCTTTTTAGCCAGAATTAATTGCCAAGTCAGTACATTGATTTGTTTCCTGAGACCACCTTCAATTGTAAAAACTGTCAAACTGAATGCAATATACAATATCCCCAGTCTCAAGGCCACACGTGCCAATATGAATTCAGAGTGAAATCAGACTCTTTGCTGAAGAGAGAAAAATATTTTGACAGCCTTATTAGTATACAATGAAATGGAACCAGCTAGGAAAATACTCTAATGGATAACCTTTTGTACTATTACATGATGGGTTCTCACACAAAATAAGCACACAGGTTTGTGGCTTTGAAGAGGGTGAAGGAGCACTGGGAATGCTGCATTCAGTTTCCAACCTTCTGACTCAGCATCTGCAAGACAGTTTAGGTAAATTCTTCTTCTCAGAAACTGAGTCAGTTGACATTTTCTGGGGGCCTACTATCTGCTAGTGAGCATAGCACTTTTATGCAATCATATTTAATCCTCAAATAGGCTTGTGAGGTAGGTGTTCTTCATCTCTATTTTACAGATGAGGAAATGGAGTCTTAAGTGTTCAAATAACTTGTCTAATGTCATACAATTTGAAGAGGTAATGTGATGGCTCAAAGTCAGGTCATTCTGACTCCAGATCCAGGGGTCTAATGAGGATGTCTCCCTGTAACAGCTCTGTATTCTTGTAATGCATTCAAACCCAAATCATCAACATGTCTTATATCATCTCGTCTAACTCTTCAGCAGGTCAGACAATTTATCTCACTTCAGTTTTTTTCTTCAGTTCCTGTGAGCCTCCCAGGCAATTCATAAATTATCTCTCAGATTTTTCTGAGGTCAGATCATGCTGAGATGTACACCTTCCTTCTTTCCACTTAAAATCTCTTTTCCTGTCCTTTACATACATAGTTCCTAAAACCTCACTTTTGACATGTAAGTTGTTTTGATGAACCAGAACATGAGTTTCTCTGACCATAACTATCACAAAAATAGTACTTTTCTGGAAAACTCATCCATTGCTATACAGTACAAATACTATGTATTTAATTTACTTAAGCTTACAGTCTTGATCACGTCCATCTACATCAATGGTGTCTATGTAGACAGATGTGTTGCTTTACATAGCTGGTGAAGCCTATGTTTCCCTTCCCTTGAATATGGAAGGCTTATGACTGATTCAACCAATAAAGTATGGTTGATAAATAAATGTATGACTTCTGAGGCTAAGTCATAAAAAGTCCTGTAGCTTTTGTTGGTTTCTCTTGGAACACTTGCTTTCTGGAAGCTTCCTTTTAGGACACTCCCACTCAGAATCGAGACAGCATAGTGTTTTAAAAAGTCCAAGTCACATGGAGAAGCAGTAGGTAGATGCTCTGGCCACCAGTCCTAGGTGAATCTTGTCTTTGAGTCATCCCAGGCATCAAACATAAGAGTAAAGAGCCTCCAGATGATTTTAGCTCTTAGCTATAGCCATGACATCATGGAGCAGAGACAAGTAATTTCCACTGTGATAAGCCCCATCTGAATTCTGAACTCCTAGAATCTGTGATCAGAAATAAATGTTTCCCCTACTAAGTTCATCTGTTTGTTTTTAAATGCATAAAAGTAATTAAGAAAAAACACATAGTCATTGGTATATATTACAGGCCCCAATGCTAGAAATTCTGGGCATTTAGGTCCCCTCACATGCTGATGAGGAGTCAGAAAGAAACATGAAGGGTAAAGGCTACCTGGAAACTATAGCTAGGAAGAGAATGAGAAAGAGTAATGGCGAGACTGATAAAATAAAAGAAGAGAGGAGAGACAGGAGAGAGACAAAAAAGAAGAAAAAACAGGAAGGAAAGAACTGAGAAGGAAATATAGAGTTGCATGAAAAGAAGGAAGAAAAGGTACTGGAGAATTGTGAGAACCAGTCAAGAAAGGGCATTCCAAATGACAGCCACAGCATTTGATTTTTAGAATAATTGTTTTTTATTTATTTTTTATTTATTTTGTTATTTCATTTCTTTTTATCCCTAGAGACACTGATTTGGAGAACAGTTGAACCCTCTTGAGCCACTCTCGTTTTATTCCTGCTGTTTTCGGCAAAAGTGGCTCAAGTGGGGATAAGTTTCAAGTTGGATATAGCAAGGATCTGGAAAGGAGAAATGTTTTTTTATTTTAGTTGGGCACCAAAGATTCCAGAAATAGGCTTTTGATTTTTCTTTTCCTTTTTTAATGAAATCACTTGACATTATTGCCCATTATTAAGCCCTTTAGGCTTAAAGGCCACTAGGGAGCAGGTCTGGTTGAAGTTCAATGGTGCTCCTTTGTGAGTGAGCCTGCACAGGCCACAAGTTCACAGGAGGAGAGGGGCAGGGAGCAGGGACCTGGGGCTCCCTGACAGAGTGACTGACTAAACAGCTGACTTATCCTAGATGCTTGTTTATGATGTGGAGTCCCCTGTAGCAGTATAAATGTTGGTCAAGAAGACCCGTGAAACAGGAAGCTAAGAGACAGTTTTTAGATATTTGCTATTCCATAATCTATTAACAAAAGAAATCACTCCCTTTCGACACAGCTGATGGGTAGACTGGTAGACTCCATATCCTGAGCATGTAAAGTTAAGGTTCTCTGATTTCCAAACTGTTTCCAGACAGAATACAGTGGGCTTAGGTCTTCAAAAAACACAGATGTTATGTTCAACCCTGAGGCGAGAACCACTGACGTTTTTTTGAAGCAGATATCTCTCATTTATATGTGACTGTAACCTCCCAGAACTCTACGTATTGTGCAGTCAGTTACCACCTAAGGCTAGTTCAATTGCTCTGGAGACAGAAAAGCATTAACCCAAAGGAAGGGATTTCTGTTCTCATGACAGATAAACTAATTCTACAAAGTTGAAAGATACTAGATCCAATGATACAACTTAGTCACAAATTTCCTTTTTTGAACAAAATGACAGGAAGACATCAATTAAAGAACTGTACATTTGTCATCAGCTACAATATAGAAGTATTCCTTCCATCTCAGAATGGCAAAGTCCACTATTTTCATACATTTGTATCTCTATAACCTTTTTCCCTCTGAGCAAAGCAATTCATCTAAATTATGGGTTCATCATCTGCCAAGTTTGTTCCTTTTTTAATGAAATCACTTGACAGTTAATAAACTGAAAGAGAAAGTCTATTCCTTGGGGCTTGCTCTGTTCCAAAGGTTCAGTGTTTTTGAAAATTAAATTTCCTACATGAAAAAAAAAATCTGTTTCCAGGCTGACAGTCTGGTGTTACAGCATAAAGCAATTCTTCTTTCTTTAGCTATAAAAACTTAATAGCTAAAGATGCAAATCCCTGTAAAGCTAGTTACACACTTTACCCTGAACACAAAATCAGCTAAACCATCCATAGAAAGTCATATCAATCAAAGAATTTATCTAAAAAGCTAGTTATATACTTTACATTGGACACAAAATCAGCTACACCATCCATAGAAAGTCATATCAGTTAAATAATGTATCTAATTTTGGTTCTATTTACATAAGAAACCATTACTTTCCTTAATATTTAAAAGTTGATGAGATGATAATGTCCTGATCTAAAGAATTCCAGGCAAAAGGTTTATAAATAGCAGCTTGGCAAAGGATGAACATAGGCTTTGGAGTGGGAGAGTCACGGTTACTTGTCCTGGTTCATAAACATGTAACCGTGGGCAAATTACTTAACTGTCAGCTTCTCTATCTGTAAAATGGGTATAACAATACTTTGCATGGTAGCTATGAGAATAAATGAGAATGCTAGATGTTACAGAGCATCTAATACAGTTCCCAGAAAATAGTAGCTTAATAAATTATAATATATATTATAATTCCATTTATTGTAGTTTATTCCTTATACCCCAATTCAGGAGAAGAACCTGACATCCTATCTACACAAAAATATTAACTCTCGATTGGTTAACATTGATATAAACCAATACTTGGTACCTGAAAAGCAGGCAGATGAAGAGCTGCAAAGCTGTTGAAGAAACGTAAACTCTGAATGGCTACTTGGGTGGTATTTTGGGTGTAATTCTCCTTGGGACTGGCAGTGCTAGGGTCCAAGATGGTGCCATGGAAGAGGACACAGTAGAGCATATGAAGAACTCCAGCCAGGTCGGTTGCCTGAAGAGCAGCTGTCAGCCCTGTGGGATCCTGGCGATTATTGTCAAATATGCTGTATGACCTGACAAAGAAACATTCAATTCTTTGAGAAAAACTACTTAAAGGATGTTAGCAATTTGTATAGGTTAAATGAAACAAGACAATCAGACCATTAAAAACAAACCATCTGAGTTGTGTAATATGGTAACAAAGAACTTCAAGGAATAAATCCCTCCCCACCAACCGCACTGTGGCTTTCTTTTTCTTCTGGAAGACCAGCCTGCTGCAGCAGTGTCAACTGAGCACTCTGTAGCCAGTGCTGAGGCTGCCAACCACCCTTCCCATACTTTGTAGCCTCACGTTGTTTAGTATCCTGGGTCTGGGCAAAGTGGACAGTCTGTGAAAGCTTTTGGGACTCAGAGGCCAAAAACACACTCCTAGCTTCCTTTCTGGATAAAGGCACTCTTCTTAGGGGAGGCAGCTATTAGGAAAGCATGAGGCCTCAAAAACCCAGTAATGTGTTGGTATACTGTGATAGGGAGATTCTTCAGCTGCTTCTGAAGCCCCTTTTCCAACATTGAGGAGTACAGGCGGGACAGGTTGTAGAAGCCACAGCTCCAAGAACAAGCAAGTACTGGATTAGGTCTACACAAATCAGATGAAGTCAGCTTAGCTACCATGGCAGGTAATGTTACAGAAGAGCAAGAAGAGACAATGGCAGTGGCAAATGAATTCCTAAAATCAATAGTAGAGCAGCAGGGGTATGCTAAATCTATCTCATCCTTGAACTAAAGTATTTTTTTATTATTATTATTTGTTGTTGAGATGGAGTCTCGCTCTGTCGCCCAGGCTAGAGTGCAGTGGCGTGATCTCGGCTCACTACAAGCTCTGCCTCCCAGGTTCACGCCATCCTCCTGTCTCAGCCTCCCGAGCAGCTGGGACTACAGGCGCCCGCCACCACGCCCAGCTAATTTTTGCATTTTTAGTAAAGACGGGGTTTCACCGTGTTAGCCAGGATGGTCTCGATCTCCTGACCCTGTGATCCGCCCACCTAGGCCTCCCAAAGTGCTGGGATTACAGGGGTGAGCCACTGCGCCTGGCCGAACTAAGGTATTTTTTATTTTGCTTTTACTTTTATTTATTTTTTAAAAATTTCCCTTCTTTTCACAGGTGTTTAAAAAAAAAGTAGAACCACTCAATGTGAGGGTTGAACCCACTGACTCTGGGATTAAGAGTCCCACGCTCTACCAACTGAGCTAGTCAAGCAATTCTGAACTAAGGTATATGTGAAGCATCTAGTGACTAAGAGCAGGCAGTTATAGTAAACATGGCTGCCAAGCATTCACCCTTTTAAACAAAAACTGTACAAAGATTTCTAAGGAATCACCTCTCCTTAACTCATAGCCAATATGCTTCATATAAATTTCCCTCCCTATTTACTCTGGCTCAAGGGTATCCAGGCCTACGGTTAAGCCACACATTTCTCTGGCTGTTGAGCATTACTCAGGGATGGCACATGCCACAATCAGAGCTAATGGGATAGAGGGAGATACTTTTGCTGAGACGCTTGGGAAGAAGTCATCACTTTTTCCTCTACTGGGTTTGAATCTGAGATGTAAGGTCTGGAGTTGCTATAGCCACTTGTAACCACTGCACAAAACCGCAGGTCTCTTAGTGCTCTTTCTTCATGACACTGATTTTTCTCAGGAAGGCAAGTTACAAGGTTCTACTCAATGTCTTCCTTTAATGTGGCACGATCTACACAACACTGAGCAGGAGTGCTTTTATGTTTCTGGCATGGCATACTACCTTTCCCTACTTTTTAACACTATGAGTTAGTGTTAAAAATCTGGGTTAGTGTATGTACAGGGGTGTGTGTGTGTGTGTGTATGTGTGTGTATATATACATGTATATATACACACACATATACATATATACACATATATATAGGTTGTCATTTGTCATTCCTTTCAGCTGGATGGGAGGTAGTCCTTGAAGAACTATGCTTACTTCATCATCTTTCCCAGAAGCACTCAAGAGGTGTCACTAATTAAACAAGAATTGAGAGGTGCTGACTGGTAAATTTCTAGTATCTTGTTTAGTTTTCTCAATTCATAACTTAGTTTTTCCAAAGGGATCATTTTATTCATTTTACTAGTTGCATCAAAGCAGTTGTATTCGTAACCACGGTACACATTTATTTCTTGAATGTGCACTATTTCTAATATTTCTAAGAATACAGCCAAGTGGCATGACATCTTCGTATACATTGTTCTCTACTCAAGAAAGAAGCTCTTTATGAAATACTGTCATCTCATTTATATGGCAGGATCTGCCAAGTACATTCATATGTGTCACCTTATCTCATTCTTACTGGGTTTTCATAGTTGGTAGAGAAGTTATTCGTCCTCTCATTGTACACATGAGACAAGTGAGACCTAGAGAAATAAGGTGAAGTGTTTTAGGTCATACAAATTTTTAGTGGCAAAAGCAGGAATATCACCCAGGGCTTTTGACTGTTTAGGGTCAGTGCTTTATCCATGGACCAAAACATCCAGGTCAAACAGAGGCTGACCTCCTCTTTCCTCTCGATGCCTTCTTTTAAGTCAAATTTTGTGATTAAGTAAATACTGTTAAGATATACAGAGACTATAACGCAATCTTGTATTGTCGAGGGGAGATATTTTTGTCTCACAGCACTCAATAAAAAGTTTAAAAAAGGATATTTATTTGCTTATATGTATATCTGAACTGTTACACAAACTTCTGTTAGCTAATGTCAGCTGACCCTTACTTCCTTCCATTAAAGCCGAAAGAGTTAGGGGTCAGACCCTGACTAGAGATGTAAGTAGAGATTAATGTGTCTGAGTTTATTATATTGGTTCCAAAAAGGGGCCTGTGTTTGTTTAACACTGATTGCCTTTTAGAACCAGTGACAAGTCAGAAGATATTTCTCCCTAAAGCTGATTTCTAATAGGCTTTCAGAACCTTGAGGATGAGTGACATCATTGCTGGTGACAACAGTTTTACTGCTCTGTGATTCAGAATGGTGACTTCCCCTTTACTCTTGTGTTGCTTTTAAACTGATTATCAGTATATTCTAATACAGATATTCAGGAATATAGCTTTGTCATTTAAAACATTTTATAATACTTAGTCTTTCTGAGCATTTATTAAGTGACAAGAATTCACTGCTATTTCCTCTTCCAAAGAATACATACAAAAAATCTTAAGGAAAAAAAAAAAAGTGAAGGTTATCAGAACATATTCTCTCCTGCACCATTATTTAGGAAAACACTAATCTGATAGATTATAAAGCAATACAGCCCAGTCTTTTGCAGATATTATCCTAATGAAATAAAAATGGTAATTGAGGAAAATCTGTTAAATAAGCATTTAAGAACTTAGATGTGGAAATGGTTCAAAACGCATAAAATAGTGCTTCATGGAAAAGACCATTCATGTTGAAGAGTCCACAGGATATATGGGGGCAAGGGGAGGGTTTGACTGTCCCATTTGGCTTCCACAGGACTAATGTAGACCTGAAGGGACCGTAGAGAATGTTTACTTTTGATTTAGGTTGAAGTACAGATAATTTGTCCATGAGCAGGCCACTGGCTTCTGTTGGTCTTAACTGTCAGTTATAATCACTTTAAGCCTAAATGTTTATAGGAAAAAAGTAAAAGGCCTTATTCATATCAGGCATGGGTCACCAAGTTTTCTTTAACAAATACATAGAAGATGTGAAAAATAAGATCTGAAATTTTGCATAGTACATTCTGAGATCTTTGTAATTTTACCAGATTTTAAGGTGTTTTTGTTAGGTCTTCAGGACTAGAGATCTTAGTGAGACATTCATTTCTGTTCATCAAAAGCTAGATTCAATTAGGGAAAAGTAAAATTAGTTTTTCATTAATACTGCACGATGCCTGAAAACCCTACTTTACCTTAAAGGAGAGTACAGCTGGGCAAAAACAGCATGATTTGTGTGGGCATGAAGTGCCGTCCATTCCATCTTCATAAACCACTTATATACCGGTCCTTAGTTGGCCTAAAAAAGCAGCTGTGACAGTTCCAGACTCTATAATCCCTTTTCTTCTGTTTGTTTGCCCTCATTTCCATGGTCCCCAGATTTCCAGCTTGGTAACATTCACTCTGATCTTCAGTGCAGGTGATCTTCTAGATTGTTCTCTTAGCTTCTTGGATTTTGGCTTTGTTCTGGAATCCCTGAGGGATTTTGTGAGAACATCCCATTTTAGCCCTTAAACCCATAGACCTGCACTCAAAGATCTGCAGAGTGTTGGAGTGGGTGAGACTAAGTCATTGTCTCCCCCAATGACGGATGAGAACTTTACTGTTCAAGGAGAAGTAAATTATTTCTCAGCAGTATCCCAGTTTTTGGATATTATGTTCTGGGATATTCTGAGAAAGCCAAACCGTATCCAATGACAACGTCATTCATCAGGGTTTAAGGTGAGCATAAACAGGCATGATATTTTGTCAGGTATTCTGTCTAAAAAACCAAAGTACCTGTGCTCCAGGAACTCTGAGCACCTGCGATGGGCAAGGTTAAGATCAAACCCCTACTCTAGAGGCGTTACAGTCTAACAGGGGCAGGTGGGTGTATCAGTTTCCTATTGCTGCTGGAATAATTACCACAAGGTAGTGGCTCAAAACAATAAAAAATGAAATATTTTACAGTTCTGAAGGCCAGAAATTCAAAACAGATCTCACTAGGCTAAAATCAAGTTGTCACAAGAGCTGTGTTCCTTTTGGAGGCTCCAGGGGAGAATCCATTGCCTTGCCTTTTCCACCTTCTAGAATATGCCTCAATTCCTTGGCTTATGGCCCCTTATTGCAGCTTCAAAGCTAGCAACAGAGTATCTTCAAATCTCTTTCTAACGCTGACTTTCTTGCCTCCCGTCTTTATTTATAAGGACCCTTGTGATTACATTGGGCCCCCCTGAATTATCCAGGATAATCTCACCATCTAAAGATCCTTAACTTAATCATATCTGCAAGATCCCTTAAGCCAAGTAAGGTAATATTCACAGGTTCTGGAGATTCAAATATAGATACTGTTGTAGGAACTTTATTATGCCTACTCCAGAGAACCTAGTCAATCATGATTCATTCATTCAACAAATATTCACTGATGGCCAACTATGTGGCAAGCCCTGTTCTAGGAACTAGAGTTCAGCAATACAATCTATGACCTTTTTCTCATAAAGCTTACATTTTAGTGCAGGAAGATATAAACGAACAAATATACAATATGTAATGTATGGTGTGATACAGGAGCAAGGGACATGGCTAGGAAATGAAGAAGTAGGAATGTGTGTGAAGCTACTTTACATAGGGTGGTTGGGGAAGCCATTTCTAAGGCATTATTTAAGCAAAATTCTATAGAAAGTGAGGAAGAAAGCCATGTGGACACCTGGGGGAAGGGTGTTTCAGGTAAAAGAGCAGAAAATCCCAAGGCTTGGAGCCAGAAGTGTGCATGACATGTTCAAGAAACAGCAAGAAGGCCAGTGTGGCTAAAGCGAGTTGAGTACCGGGAAGAGTAATAGGAAATGAGGTCAGAGAGGAAGCAGAGAAGATCAGGTAGGGTCTTGGAAACCATTATAAAACTTTTGGCCCGGCGCGGTGGCTCAAGCCTGTAATCCCAGCACTTTGGGAGGCCGAGACGGGCGGATCATGACGTCAGGAGATAGAGACCATCCTGGCTAACACGGTGAAACCCCGTCTCTACTGAAAAATACAAAAAAACTAGCTGGGCGAGGTGGCGGGCGCCTGTAGTCCCAGCTACTTGGGAGGCTGAGGCAGGAGAATGGCGTAAACCCAGGAGACGGAGCTTGCAGTGAGCTGAGATCTGGCCACTGCACTCCAGCCTGGGCGACAGAGCGAGACTCTGTCTCGAAAAAAACAAAAAAAACAAAAAAAACTTTTACTGAGTGATATAGGAAGCCACTGTAAGGTTTTGAGCACAGAAGTTATATACTGTGACTTCATTTGAACAATGAGCACTGCATCTACTGGGTTGAAAACTCTTTAGAAGAGCCAAGGTAGAAGCAGGAAGACCAATTAGGAGATTGCTTTAATCATCCAAGTGAGAGATAATGGTGTATGAATCAGGATGGTAACCATGGATGTGGGAAGTGGTTGGATTCTGAAAATATTCAGAAGGGCAAGTCAACAGATTTCCTGATAAACTGGATGTGGGTGTGAGAAAGAGGAGTAAAAAATGGCTCAATGCTTTTTGGCCTGAGTAACTGGAAGACTGTGGTTGCCATTCACAGAAATGGGGAAGAAAGTGAAGAGAGCATGTCTCAGAAGGAAAACCAGGAATTCAGTTTTGAACTGGTTAGATGTGAGATGCCTATTATACATCACAGTGGAGACACTGGATTGGAAGTTGTGTGAAATAAGCTTCCCAAGAATAGGGATTTTTGTCTCTTTTGTTTCACAGATATATCCCCAGGGCTTAGAACAGTCTCACATACAGTAGCTATTCAATACATATGTGTTGAATGGCTGAATAAATACACAAGCCCAAATTCAGAGGAGGAGTCTGGGCTTGAGATATTTGGAAACCATCAACACAGAGATGGTATTTAAAACTAGAAACTCATTCTAGTGAGTCTAGAGTCTGAGGATTGATCCTTGGGATACCCCAAAGTTTAGAACCACGAGAGATGAAAAGAAACCAGCAAAAGAAACTAAAAAATAGTCACCAGTAGGGTAAGAAGAAAACCAGGACAGTATGGTGCCCTAGAAGCAAAGTGAAGATAGCTTCAAGGAGGAGAAAGTAATCACAACAAGGTTTACCTACAAATAAACGTGAGGACTAAAAACAGGAGGAAATATATACAAATGACTTAAGTCTTATTTTTAGATTATAAAAACTAATTCCACATGCTTAAGATGGGAGGAGGGTAAGTAATAGGGAATGGAATACAGCTAGTCAACAATAAGTGGGAAGAAAGACTTAGCAAATTAGGTGCCTAGCAGTTCAAATGAGAAAACAGCACTGCTTGATTAACAAAGAATGTAAGTCAATTTTGACTAACAGGAGTACAATGTACACAACAAAGAAGGTTTAGTCCTGCTCCAGTGCACTACATGACTATTCTGGAAGTGCTGTGTCCAGCACTGGGTGCAGCTCTAATTCAGGACACAGAAGTATGAAAGTTCCCAAGTAAAGCAATCTGTGTGGTAAAAGCATCTGGAAATAATGTCACACAAGGAATATTTGAAGGAATTGAGAAGTTTAGCTCAGACCTGAAGGACACAAAAGCTATCTTCAAACTGAAGAAGTATTTATTTATGAACCCAGGGGAGACATGTTACTAAAAAGCATATATGAAATAAATCTATGGAAAATGTTCTAGGGCTAGGTGTGGTGGTACACGCCTATAGTCCCAGCTGCTTGGGAGGCTGAGGCAGGAGCATCACTGGAGCCAAGGAGTTCGAGGCTACAGTGAGCTATGATGGCCTCACTGCACTCCAGCCTGGGTAACACAGTGAGATCCTATTTCTGGAAAAAAAAAAAAAAAAAAAAAAAAAAATTCTAGTAATGAGAACACCCAAAAGTGAATTGGGTTGTTTGGTGTGATATGACATTCTTCTTCATCCTGAAAGAGGTACTTGGAAGGTCACACCACTGTAGTAGCAGAGGGCACTCAAGACTCAGCTGGACATGAGCCTAGATGATGTCTAAGATTCTGTTTAATTTTGGGATGTTACAACGGATATAAATCTACTTTGAAAATTATAGTGAGTCGGCCAGGCGTGGTGGCTCACGTCTGTAATCCCAGCACGTTGGGAGGCTGAGGCAAGTGGATCACAAAGTCAGGAGATTGACACCATTGTGGCCAACATGGTGAAACCCTGTCTCTACTAAAAATACAAAAAAATTAGCTGGGTGTGGTGGCACACACCTGTAATCCCAGCTAGTCGGGAGGCTGAGGCAGGAGAATGACTTGAACCCGGGAGGCGGAGGTTGCAGTGAGCTGAGATCACACCACTGCACTCTAGCCTGGCGACACAGTGAGACTATCTCTCAAAAAAAAAAAAAAAAAAAATTATGGTCAGTCTCTCTCTCACACAGACGCACACACATACAGCACACCCTCCCTCTCTAACCTTTTATGTTATATATACAGTAGATGTGGACAATAGCTTTTTTAATGCAAATCTAATTTGGAGCTCTGTTGAAGAAAATGGGGATGACTTAATGGAGAGCTGAGGGCAAGAGAAAAGTCAAGGTGGAATGTATGTATATGTAAGCACTCCAAGACAGGACATTTGGTTAGAGAACAGCAAAAATAGGCTGGGCGTGGTGGCTTACGCCTGTAATCCCAGAACTTTGGGAGGCTGAGGTGGGTGGATCATATGAGGTCAGGAGTTCAAGACCAGCCTGGCCAACATGGTGAAACCCTGTCTCTACTAAAAATACAAAAATTAACCAGGCATGGTGGCATATGCCTGTAATCCCAGCTACTAGGGAGGCTGAGGCAGGAGAATGTCTTGAACCCAGGAGGTGGAGGTTGCACTGAGCCAAGATTGCGTCACTGCACTCTGGCCTGGGGAACAGGGTGAGACTCCGTCCCCAAAAAAAAAAAAAAAAAAAAAAAGGAGAAAAAGAACAGTAAAAATATAGGGACAATTAGCTAAAAAGTGAGAACATTAGGTAGGATGGGCTCAGATACCTGGGATAATTTCCAGTTACCTGATTATGAGTTTCAGGCGAACTCAAAGAGGAACCCCCTTTTTTTTTTTTAAAAGGCAGGGTCTTGCTCTGTTGCCCAGGCTGCAGTGTGGTGGCACAATTGTAGCTCACTGTAACCTTGAACTCGTAGGCTCAAGCAATCCTCCCATCTCAGCCTCCCAAGCAGCTGGGACTACAGGCACGTGCTATTACACTTGGTTTTTAAATTTTTTGTAAGGTGAGGAAGATGAGGTCTTGCTATGTTGCCCAGGGTGGTCTCAAACTCCTAGCCTCAAGTGATCCTCCCACCTCACCTCTCAAAGTGTTGGGATTGCAGCTGTGAGCTACTGTGCCTGGCTAAAGAGGAACTCTTGAGAAGGGAACCTTCCTGAGAGGAGAAGTGATAGATGATGAAAATGGTATGGACAGTCTTGCTGTTTGGGATCAACAACCTGGAAGAGGCTGAAGAAAGAGCAAGACCAGAGGGCACCAATAGGAATGGAAGGTAAAGGACAAGGCCGCTAAGAAGAAGAAACTGGACCCTGGCAAAGGTCTGAATGGAGACACAACAAAGTGGAAGAGTAAAGAGGCGACAGGCTCAGGACAATCTTAGGAAAACTAAAGGTGAATGGATGAAGGCGCAGGGAGGAGCCTATGAGGTTAGAAGGCAGGCAGCTCTGGATGACTGACAACATATGCTCCTAGATCTTGGAACTGCAGGCTAGGGCTACTGTCCAGTACTGCCTCTCAGGTGGACACTTTTGACCTCTCTAGCTTCAGTTTTCCCATACTGTAAACAGCAAAGGACCCTGTGCTGACACACTGGTTTGGCTAGTTGATACTTTGGGCCTCTCTTATTTTTACAGTTTGGAAGTTGGGTTGAAGGAACTCTGCCAGAGGCTATGTTGTGTTGCCAAGTAAATGTAATTGCTTCTGCTGGGAGAGTAACTGGGAGGAGAAAACTGTCATATCAGGTGCTGCATTATGATTCCAGTATCCTCCTAAATGATCTTTCTGGCTACTTTCTTGCCTCTCTAATCCATTCTTCACAGAATAAACAGACGCTTTTTACTTTTTAAGCCACTCTCCTGTTTAAAATCCTCCAGTGGCTTCCCTTCACACTTAAGAGAAGAATTCAGATTTCTCATCTTTCTGTCCTCATCTCCTGGCCTTTACTTATTGACTTCATCTTCTACCTCTTTCTTTCTGGCTCTTCACATTCCAATACATCACTTTCTCTGTTTCTGGGACATCCCACCTCAGGGTCTTGCCATTCTTCTCAACTAGAATACTCTTTGCTTGGGTCTTTACATGGCTGGCTCTGTCTTAGCTTATCTCCCCTGAGAGGCCTTTCCTGACTGCTTCATCTGCAGAAACCCTTGACCAAGACATTCAGCTATATTATCAGGCTTTATTTTCTCATGTCACTAGCTAAAATTATCTTATTTGTATATTGGTTGACTTTTTTTCCCCCATTAGACTGTAAATTTCATAAGAGTGGTGTCTTTTTGACCAATCGATCAAGGTATCTTGACAAGGTCTGGCACATAGCATATACTCAGTAAATAGGTATAAGTAAATATTTGCCAAATAAATGGAAGGAAGAAAGAGAGAACTGATCTTAGCAAGGCATGCCAAAGGAATGAAGGCCTTGGATGCCTATTTCCTAACTCAGAGAAAGAAGAACATGAGATGTGGGCAGTTCTTCTTCTTAAGTATAGAATAGGCCCAGGAAATGGGATTCTGACATAGGCCAATGATTGTTTACTGGTATTTGCTAGCTCTGCCAATGAACAGCTGTTTCTCAAATTCTTATTTTGTTTTGTTTCAGGTGCTATGTGCCTGACAGGGAGCTGCTAGGATATTTAGCTTTTCTTTCTCTAGGTAAATCTTTTAACTCTAGACACAAACCAGGTATATAAGGAAAGAGAAATAATGAACTGCATGTTGACAAATATCAAGTAAGTGGCATAAATAGTATGTTCCATCTCATATTTCAGAGGAAAACATCCCTTTGATGGAATCAAATAGGACTGGATTGGATTCTGGGAGAGAAAGGTCAAAGATGACTAAGGCTTTGGGTCTTAAAATCTATTCAGATTCCTGGAATCATGAGCAGAGTAAGGGAGTCAGGAGGGACAGCCAACTTTGGGTGAAAGCCAATGAGCTCAGGATCTAACATATTAAATACAAGTTCCTGGTAGAAATTGCCAGTAGGAATTCCAGGAGGAAATGTCTATCATGGCCTTGTTATGAATAGGGTTTGGGCCTTAACCTTACTTTCTGTGGCTTGATTTACCTTTCCTGCCTATCTCCTTTTCATTTTTAATTAAAAAAAAAAAGATGTATATACTTCTATAAGCTATCTCAAGTTTTTGGAACAAAATGGGTTATAATGAATACATGAATATGCAAAAAACAGCATCTTAGACAAGAGATAAGAGTGACAGATGTTAGCCCCCATTTGCTTCTGTCGTGTCCAACCCTGTGAGGGAAGAAGTAACACATTCATTTTTATATGTGAGCAACAGCTTTGAAAACCTAAAGAACCAGGGCTAGGCATGGTGGCTCACGCCTGCAATCCCAACACTTTGGGAGGCTGATGCAGGTAGATCACTTGAGCTCAGGAGTTTGAGACCAGCCTGGGCAACATAGGGAGAGCTTGTCTCTACCACAAAAAAAAAAAAAAAAAAAAAAAAAAAAAAAAAAAAAAAAAAAAAAAAAAAAAAAAAAAAAAAAGAAAAGATTAAAAAAAAAAAAAAAAAAAAAAAAAAAAAAAAAAAAAAAAAAATCAAAGAATTAGTGGAACGCAGCAGTGCATCCCTGTAGTCTCAGATACTTGGGCACCTGAGGTGGGAGGATAGACTGAGCCTGGAGGATTGAGGCTGCAGTGAGCCATGATCACTCTTTTGCACGCTGCCACAGGTCACAGAACTGAGAAAGCTGAAACTGAGCCCACATCTTTCTGACTTCCCAACCTGTGCTCTTCAATATAACATTACACATAGTTTTCCTCTTAAGATCCTGCCTTCTCAGCCTCCTAGAGCCAGTGAGAATCTGACTGCAAATGTATCCTGGACACATTCTGTTCCCCTAAACCCTGCATGTTGAGGTTATCATCCCTTGTCCCCTGTGAGAATGGTAAGTCAGTAGAGACTGTCCTAAACTTTGGCCCTATGGGCTGGGATCCAGCCAGTTCCCTTTCTGCCTAGCACATAGTAAACACTCAAGGTGAACTGTACCAATGAAGTTGTCATCTTTCTGTCCCTTCAAATCAAGTAGGGCTTTATGTCAGCTGGGATGGATCTTTCAGAAGTCCCTCTATTAGCATTCTGCCATTGTGAGTACAGAGATAGTCCGGAAGTTCCTGCTTCTGTATTCTTCTCATTCTCCAGATCTGAAGGATATGGATAGTCACTCCTCCTTATCAGTCTAGAGGCTGTTTTAACTCCTTTGACAATGTAAGCAGGACTCTTGAATGCTTGTAGGGAGATAGCCCACATGAAACACTCAGCTCAGGGTATATCAAAGGTGCTCAACAAATGTTGCTTCTCTTAGTTCTACTTGCCTAGTCCTGTTACATTCACTTCATTGCCCAACTCCCAATACCAACAAACCTTTTGTCCAAAGACAGTAGCTAATGACAACAAAATATTTAGAAATGGGCTGACAGTATCAAATAAGAGACTGCAGAGAGAATAGAAGACAGCTGAAAACAGGAGACTGGGAACTCATTTATCTTTAGGGTAGGCTGGAAAGTAGCAGGCTATATTTTTCAAGTATAACCAGAGCAACATTTCTGGTCCCCTATGCTCTTCTAGAAACTTCATCCTCCCCAGGAAGAGGCAAAGTCTATTTCTCCTTTCCTTGAAGCTAGATGGGACTTCACGACTGCCTTGGTGAATAGAATCCAGTGCAAGTGATGCTGTGTGATTTCTGAGGCTGAGTCATAAAAGGTGATATGGTTTCCAGCTGCTCTCTCACTGCCAGGATGGTTGTTCTTGGAACACAGCCACTATGCTATAAGGAAGCCAATTAAGCCTATGCAGAGACCCCACATGGAAAGACCCCCAGCTGACAGCCAGCATCAACTACAGATGTGTGAACAAGCACTCAGATGATTCCAACCACCAGCCTTCATGTCTTCTGAGGCCCCAGACATTGTGGAACAAAGATAACCCATCCTCGCTGTACCTTAAAAGAATTCCTGACTCACAGAATCTGTGAGATTAACAGATGGTTGTTTTACGCCACTAAATTTTAGGGTAATTTGTTGCACAGCCATTGTAACCAGAACAAGAAGAAAAGCAAAGGAATATATGAAGTACAGTGAGACCAAGGGAGTTCAGGAAGAAGAGTAGGTTCATATTAGTCTGCATGTTGCCAAGGAGCAAGTAGGCCTTACACTAATAGGTAGCACTAGGGAAACAGATATTAGCTTGGTATAAGGAGAGAGAGTTTAAGCGTCAACAACTCAAGCTCCCCTTAGTAAGTAATGAGTTTCCTGTCACTGGAGGTGTTGAATAGAGACCGAGAAGCTTACTGAAAAGATTCAAGCCTGACTGGATGACCAGATAGGGGACTTTAAGTTTCCTTTCAATCCACAGAATGTGGCGGTAGATTAGATCTGGGGTATCAGGAGGAGATATTAGAGATGATGAGGTTTGGAGCTTGATGCCCAAGAGATTGGTGATACCATACATAAAAACGAGTGTTTATGGGAGGGTGTTTCAAAACATTCTTCTTTCCATTCCTTTCGTCTCTTACCTGGACAACTGTTAATGCCCCTTCCACTTGCCACCTTCTAATACATTCTTCACATGACACCTGACTAGTGCTCCCAAATAGCAGGTCACTTCCCTGCTCAAAGGCTTTAAAAATTCATTTTATGTTTTTAAAATTTTTGTGGGTACACAGTAGGTGTACATATTTATGGGATACATGAGATATTTTGATACAGGCATGCAATGAGTAATAGTCACATCATGGAAAATGGGGTTATCTGTCCCCTCAAGCATTTATCCTTTGTGTTACAAACTATCCAATTATATTCTTTTAGTTATTTTAAAATGTACAATTAAATTATTACTGACTATAGTCACCCTGTTGTGATATCAAATATGTAGTCTTATTCATTCTAATTCTTTTATTTTTTTGTACCCATTAACCATCCCCAGCTCTCCCCCACCCACCCACTACCCTTCCCAGCCTGTGGTACCCATCCTTCTACTCTCCATCTCGATGAGTTTGTTTTGATTTTTAGATCCCACAAATAAGTGAGAACACTTGATGTTTATCTCTCTGTGCTTAGTTTATTTTACTTAACATGATGACCTCTAATTTCATCCATGTTGTTGCAAATGATAGGATCTCATTCTTTTTTATGGCTGAATAGGACTTCATGGTGTATTATGAGTACATTTTCTATATCCATTCATCTCCTGATGGACACACAGGCTGCTTTCAAATCTTGTCTATTGGGAACAGTGCTGCAACAAACATGGGAGTGTGGACATCTCTTTGATATACTGATTTCCTTTCTTTTGGGTATATACCCAGCAGTGGGATTGCTGGATCGTATGGTAGCTCTATTTTTAGTTTTTGGAGGAATCTCCAAACTGTTCTCCATAGTGGTTGTATTAATTTACATTCCTACCAACAGTGTGTGAGGGTTCCCCTTTTCTCCACATCCTTTCCAGCATTTGTTATTGAATGTCTTTTGGATAAAAGACATTTTAACTGGGGTGAGATGATATCTCTTTGTAGTTTTGATTTGCATTTCTCCGATGATCAGTGATGTTTGCCATATGCCTGTTTGCCATTTGTATGTCTTCTTTTAAGAAATGTCTCTTCAGATCTTTTGCCCATTTAAAAATCAGATTATTAGAGGTTTTCCTATAGAGTTGTTTGAATTCTTATATATTCTGGTTGTTAATCCCTTGTCCGATGGGTACTTTGCAAATATTTTCTCTCTTCTGTGGGTTGTCTCTTCACCTGATTGATTGTTTCCTTTGCTGTGCAGGAGCTTAACTTGATGTGACACCACTTATACATTTTTGCTTTGGTTGCCTGTGCTTGTAGGGTACTATTCAAGAAAGTTTTGCCCAGTCCAATGTCCTTAAGAGTTTTCCCAATGTTTTCTTGTAGTAGTTTCATAGTTTTGAGGTCTTAAAATCTTTAATCCATTTCAATTTTTGTACATGGTAAGAGATAGGGGTCTAGTTTCATTCTTCTGCATATGGATGTCCAGTTTTCCCAGCATCATTTATTGAAGAGACTCTTCCCCAATGTATGCTCTTGGCACCTTTGTCGAAAGTGAGTTCACTGTAGATGTATGAATTTGTTTCTGGGTTTATTCTGTTCCAGTGGTCCATGTGTCTGTTTTTATGCCAGTACCACGCTGTTTTGATTACTATAGCTTTGTATTATAAAGTCAGGTAATGTGATTCTTCCAAGTTTTGTTCTTTTTGCTTAGGATAGCTTTGGCTATTCTGGGTCTTCTGTGATTCTATATACATTTTAGGATTGTTTTTTCTATTTCTGTGAAGAATGTCGTCAATATTTTGATAGGGATTGCATTGACTCTGAAGATTGCTTAGAATAGTATGGACATTTTAAACAATATTTCTTCTTCCAATCCATGAACATGGAATAGTTTTCTATTTATTATGTCTTCTTTAACTTCTTTAATCAATGTTTTATAGTTTTCATTGTAGAAATCTTTCACTTCTTTGGTTAATTTCTGCATATTTAACTTTATATATGGCTATTGTAAATGGGATTACATTTTTTGATTTTTTTTCAAGATTGTTGTTGGCATATAGAAATGCTACTGATTTTTGTACATTGATTTTGTATCCTGCAACTTTACTGAATTGGTTTATTGGTCCTAATAGTTTTTTGATGGAGTCTTTAGGTTTTTCCAAATATAAGATCGTACCATCTGTAAAAAAGGATAATTTGACTTTTTCCTTTCTGATTCGGATGCCTTTTCTTTCCTTTGTCTGATTGGTCGAGCTAGGACTTCTAGTATGATGTTGAGTAACAGTGGTGAAAGTGGGCATCCTTGTTGTGTTCCAGATCTTAGAGGAAAGGCTTTCCATTTTTCCTTACTCAGTATGCTACTAGCTGTGGGTCTGTCTATATATGGCTTTTATTCTGTTGAGGTATGTTTCTTCTCTACCCAATTTTTTGAGAGTTTTTTTTTTTTATTTAAATCATGAAGGGATGCTGAATTTCATCAAATGCTTTTTCAGCATGTCCTGAAATGATCATATAGTTTTTGTCCTTCATTCTGTTGATAATGATGTATCACACTGACTAATTTGCATATAATGAACCATCCTGGTATTGCTGGGATAAATCCCACATGATCATAATGAAAGATCTTTTTTGCTGAATTTGGTTTGCTAGTATTTTGTTGAGGATTTCTGCATTAATATTCATCAGGGATACTGGCCTTTAGTTTTCTTTTTTTGATGTTTCTGTGACTTTGACATCAGAGTAATAAATACTGGCCTTGTAGAAAGAGTTTGGAAGCAATCCCTCCTCCTCTATTTTTTGGAATAGTTTGAGTAGGATTAGTATTAGTTGTTCTTTAAATGTTTGGTAGAATTCATCAGTGAAGCCCTCTGGTCATGGGCTTTTCTTTATTGGGAGAATTTTATTATAGCTTCAATCTCATCACTTGCTATTGGTCTGTTTTGGTTTTGGATTTCTTCATCGTTCAATCTTGGTAGGTTGCATGTGTCTCAAAACTTATCCATTTCCTCTAGTCAAAGGGTTTTAATGACACTATTGCCGTTACCACGTCTCAGCAAATTATTTTATGTAGTTCACAAAGTCTTTTTATATTTATGATCCCATTTGAGCCTCATAAGGATCTGGGAGCATTAAAATACCATCATATATATTTCAAAGTTCAGTTAAGGTACTCTGTTCTTTGTATTTTTCTCCTTTATGTCTTTGTTATGCTATTTTCTTGGTCCACCTTTTTCTCAACTCTGCATGTTCTAATCTTTTCCATCTTTCGAGGGCCATGTTAAATTTTAGCTGCTCTAAAAACCAGCTAATCCCCACAGAAAAGTAACAGTCATTTCTCCCTCCTCTGAACTCCATCAGTGATGATGGTGATAATAGTGGCCAACATTTATGAAGCATTTACTATGTACCAGGCAGCATGTTAAGTGCTTTTGTTATCTTCTATCCTCTTGATCACTCTCTGTCTTGTACTGTAGATAGCTGTATAGGCATCTTTTTCCCCCTACTAGCTTATAGAGTCCTTAGACAAAATTGATGTCTGAGCCATTACTGCTTTCTCCCAGTCCTAGCACAGGGCCTGGCACAGAGCAAGTGCTACATAAATATTTGTTCAATGAATGAACAGGCAGGCGGGCAGAGTTAACGTTTACCTTTGTTTGAACAAATGGTTTTCAAGCACCCTTAAACGCTTGAAAAGCACTCATTTATAGCCACATAATAAATGGACTAAATCACAAATCATTCTTATCTTTTCATGACATAGGTTTCCAGAACTTTGGCTAGAACACCTTTTGTTATTGTCATCTATGGATATGAAAATGAAAAACACAAATATATATAACATCAAACTTGTTTTTGTATACAAATATTCTTGAATTCACAAGTCTTTTCCAACCAATCAGAATTATCCAGGTTTTATAAGTTCCTCTTTTCAGTGTAGTTGTAAGGATTGCAAACTCTTTTACTGTGGGTCCACTGCTTCCTGGCTTTGTTGCCATAGTTCCTAGCACAGTTAGGAATACTGTAAATGATTACTGATTAAGTTAACAGCCCATGTTGGTTTTAATTTATAATCACTCATTATTATGCTGATCCTATTAGTTCTGCTAAGGAGTCAGCACCTTAAGGGGGACCCAATGAGCCTCAACCAATTACAGCAATTGAGCTCCTGCCCTGAGATTTGAAAACCATCGTTTTCTCTTTACTTGTAGGACCAAGAATAGACAACTGTTAATAGTAAAGGCCAAAGAAATAGGCATTTCATTTTTTTTGAGACAGAGTCTCACACTGTCACCCAGGCTGGAGTGCAGTGGTGTGATCTTGGCTCGCTGCAACCTCCACCTCCTGGGTTCAAGCAATTCTCCTGCCTCAGCCTCCCAAGCAGCTGGGATTACAAGTGCCTGCTACCACTCTCGGCTAATTTTTGTATTTTTAGTAGAGATGGGGTTTCACCATGTTGCCAACGCTGGTCTCGAACTTCTGACCTCAGGTGATACGCCCGCCTCAGTCTCCCAAAGTGCTGGGATTACCTGAGCCACTACACCTGGCCAGAAATACCCATTTCTGAGAGTCCCATTACAGACTGTTGAATTTTGCTTAAGTGATTAATAATAATTTTTAACAATATTAAAATTCTGGAGCAATTCTGACATAAAATCAATCCTTTCATCAGAGGATCAGAATTTCAACTTTTACTTAAAGAAATTCAAGTTCATTTTTCAAAACTAAACCTGATACAAGTCATCAGCTATTGCTTTTCTATCACAAATTGAAGCAAAGACTAACAGCACAAATTCTGACGTCCAAAATGTGTTTTGGAAAATCTAGGTAAAAATTTGGCT
The DNA here is from genome assembly GCF_000951045.1 of Mandrillus leucophaeus. Taxonomy (NCBI): domain Eukaryota; kingdom Metazoa; phylum Chordata; class Mammalia; order Primates; family Cercopithecidae; genus Mandrillus; species Mandrillus leucophaeus. The sequence goes on from NW_012102488.1 coordinate 745,631, forward strand.
GGGTGAGGTGGCTCAGGCCTGTAATCCTAACACCTTGGGAGGCCGAGGTGGGTGGATCACCTGAGGTCAGGAGTTCGAGACCAGCCTGGCCAACATGGTGAAACCCCATCTCTACTAAAAATACAAAAATTAGCCAGGCATGGTGGCAAGCTCCTGTAATCCCGGCTATTTGGGAGGCTGAGGCAGGAGAACACATTGAACAAAGGAGGCAGAGGTTGCAGTGAGCTGAGATGGCACCACTGCACTCCAGCCTGGGCGACAGAGCGAGACTCTGTCTCAAAAAAAAAAAAAAAAAAAAGAAAAAGAAAAAAAGAAAAGAAAGAAAAAAGAAAACCTAGGTAAAAATTAGAAGATTAAGGGCACAATAGGAGAGTATTGCAAAGGCAGACTAGCAGTAATCACCATCACAAAGGCTGGGCCACCGGCAGACTGCAGTGTTTACTCAAAGCCCAGTGCTATCAATTAGTCCCCTTAATTATCTCAGGCTCTGCCATCACAAGAGGCAATTTTTGAAGCCCTCTCTAGCTCCTCTTCCTCTTTCATTCCTGTCACAAAAGGGCTATGAGGACAAAGCTTTCCTTGACTCTGGCTCTGGTTAGCTTCTGGTAGCCAAAATAGACATTACGTGAATTACTCCAATAAAGCAAAAACCACACTACCTTTCCTCTTGGACATGCCTATGACCTACAGCAGAAACTCTATTTAATGCATGCAACAAAATGCTTATCACTGTGATTTATAGTTTAGAAATATACTTTTCATGAAGAAATAAGCACGAGAAAACAATCTGTAAATATCAGAAGTAAACGAATCTGAGGAGGTAGAAAAAACTCCCTGTATACCTGTGGTCTGGTGGTGTTCAGGAAATGTTGGGAGACTGAAGGCTGAGAGGAAGAACAACAATGAGGGGTCATTTTTCTCAGGTCTTTCAGAGAAGCAGCTTACACTGATATTGCAAAGAATTTCCTAGGTAAATTAAGCCAGGAAACCACCTGGACCTTCTTTCTAGAATAATCTGTTTTTGTAGTAAGTCCTAATAATAGAAGTTTGCTAAGCAATTGAGGTTAGAGAAGGAAATTATAATGGAGAAAAATAGATTAAGAATTCTTAAAAACGATCAAGAGTAAATCACTGTTTAAAATCCAGTTGTATGTGTACATAGAAGGAATTATATTTCATATACATAATAAAATAAATTATATAGTAATTAAAAATTTTAAATAAAATGTATCAGATGTGTAAACATAATTTATTGGATGTATAAATATATAATAAACATAAAATTTTGAGTGGCAGACAGTATAGTCTCCAAGTTTGAGAATATAAGCAGTTTTTCTTAGTGGAAATATAAGTTTGGTCCTAGGCATGCCTAAAGATTATCCAAGTAGACCAAAGTTTATACATATACATGTATGTATATGTATATGTATATGATAATCTTGTATCATATATAATAACCCTTACGCATGTCTAGGACCAAACTCATATTTCCACTATGAAAAACTGTTTATAAATATTTCCTAATTTGGAGACTGCTATCTACCATTCAAAATTTTATAGTTAGAAACCTGGGAGTCATTCTAGATGCTTCCCTTCCTTTCACCCCCCACACCATGAAACCCTATGCCATCTCCCCTACATTTGTTCTACTCCCTCGTAATGTATTTGCTCATCTCTATTTTCATTGACCTTACTGGCCCTCAACATGTCTCACTTGGATTATGCAAGAGCCTCTTTACTAATCCTTCTGCCTCTAGGCTTGTGCCATTCCAGTTATCTCTATGTTTCTTAGTAGGAGTGATCATTCTGTAACAGAAATTTGATCCTGTCCTCCCTCTCAAGCAACTTTAGCAGCCTTCGACAGCTCTAGTCTAGCTCTTGTAGCCCTTTGCACCTCCCAAGAACTAACATTTATGGAGCTCATTTAATATCTCATGTCCTGCTGCTCTCCCCAGTTGCCCAATTGCACGGCTACATCAAACTAAACATGACACTAAGTCTTGTATGTCCATATCTCTTGGTTTGGGCTGCCCTAAAAGCAGATCCTGAAAAAATAATATGGGTGCAAATAGATTATTGTGAGGATGAAGAGAAGAGAAACAGGGAAGGGAGAAAACTAAATCAAGGATGTGTTAAAGAACAGGTTATGGGCCAGGTGTGCCCAGCACTTTGGGAGGCCAAGGTGATGGAGCACTTGAGGTCAGGAGTTTGAGACCAGACTGGCCAACATGGTGAAACCTCATCTCTACTAAAAATACCAAAATTAGCCGGAGTGGTGGCCTGTGCCTGTAATCCCAGCTACTCAGCTGGCTGAAGCAGGAGAATTGCTTGAATATGGGAGGCAGAAGTTGCAGTGAGCTGAGATAGTGCCACTGTACTCCAGTCTGGGCGACAGAATCTAAGATTCAGTCTCAAAAACAAAACAAACAAACAAACAAACAAACAAAAAACAGGTTAGGGCTGAGGATCCTGTGAGAACTGTACAGAATATACTCAGAATTGTACTACTGAACATTAGGGAGGTGGGGGTATTATCCACCAATTTATTGTTTGAGGGTCACTACTGGAGGCGTTAAACTCCTCTGCATTCTAGCAAATAGCTCCTTGTGCAGAGAACGTCCTGAGGCAGAGAAATATAGAAAGCCATTGGCAGATGACCTCCAGGTGAACCAAAGGCACCAATAACATCTGGTATACCACATAATGTACATATCATGTCCTTTTTCTCAATTGATTTTTCCTTCCACTTTTCTTGGATTCTGCCTATGGATGCCTTTTTTGACCTCCTCTGTAAGTGCTTTACTTCCTCTTCTGTGCAAATTCTCTTCTGCTATAACTATTACTTTATAAGTCTGACCTCACACTAGACTCTTGGCTCCCTGAGGGTAGTATCTTTATTACCTACCTAACTTGGTGTTTGGCACAGGACAGATGCTCAGTGTCTTGAGAACAAGAGCATGACTGTGTGCATTAAAGAGAAGAAGATCCTATTTCCATGTTCCATATGTAATTGAGAAAATTTTCAAAGAAACGAAATATATGCTCCTACATCCTGAATCATATAAAGTCAAGTGGAAGGAGCACCAAGCTAGAAATCTCAGGTCCTGATTCAAGTCAGTTTGGCTCAGTTGCTTTTCCAACAAAAAACAAGTGATGGTGAATGACCTTTAGGTTTCTTTTAAATTCCATAGATTTCAAGTGACTGAATCTGTGTGAAAGTGAAAGCTGAAGCCCACAGACTGTACAGCAATCACATATGGAAACGCTTATGTTTGTGATATTGATCTGGATTCAAGAAAATACAGGTGACGCAGACTTGAGATGCCGGGAGGTTTGTAATGTAATGTTATGTGTTCAAGAAAAGACAAGGTCAGCACAGGTCTCCTGCCTGAGAGGAGACCTCCAGGGAGGGGCCTGGCCATTGCACAGTAACTAGCTGGGCAGCATGGTGGCCTCCAAGCTGGCAGATGCCACTGTTCCAGATGGACAGTGTTTGGTATGCCAGCGTCTGTGTAGCACGCTACTACTGGATCCTACTTAGGTCACAGACCCACAAACAGTCACTTCCTGAGCTCTCACTGAAGGTAGGCTTGGTCTACATTTCTTGATGGGAAGAGACTAACTTGGAACACTGAATACAGGCATGCTTGGCTTTGCTGACTTCTCTAGACAGTCTTAATTTTATTAGAATGTGACTGGTGGTGAGGGACTGGGTAAGAGTAAGGAAGGATAGGTGGGCTTAGGGGTCCTATGTATAATGAACTAAAAAATGTTGAGGATGTTCATTTCAGAATACAGTTTCCCTCTCTTAAAATGTTCTGAATATAGTTACTGGTATTCTGTGAACATTGAATGTAGATGGATAATATTTCCTTAAGAAGCTTGACTTTAGAAGCTTCAAATTGACAAATTCTTAAAAATACAAAACACATAATTAAAAAATAGGTAACACATATGTGCTGTTTAGAATTAATTATAAGAAATTTGATTGAATATCCTCAATATGCCTAAGGGATATGTCATATTCCTATCAGAAAAATGGAGGCACTATGATCAACGATTCTTACTTGGTGAGGGATGGGTTGGGGAGAAGAAAAGAAGACCCAGAGGGTTACTTGTGTCCTTCCTAGAGAATTATTGTTTCTGAGGACAGTCCACAGGGTGGGATGGGGTAGGATGGGATGGGGCAGTCTAAATAGCCAGCCAGGCCAGTAGTAGTCCCTGGTACACTGGCTTTCACAATGCCCATGGGTCATGTGTGACTTCAGGGACCTATTGTTTTAGATGGCTCCCTTCCCTTATTCATGGAAGTACTCTAGAAGAAGGGACAGAGCGAAAATAAATAAACCTAGGAGCCTATAACGGAAAGCACATGAATGATGGTAATGAGCACTTTCAGGCTACGCTCTGTAGGGCTGAGGGCTTGGCTTGTTCTGGTCTAGGCTTTGTTTCCTTCAATGACTGAAGGAGAATCACTGGACTCCTCTGGATCTCAGTGGAAGAGGGACTGGATGACCTCTTAGGTCTCTTCCAGCAATGATAGTCAAATTTATGACACCAACAAGAAAAAAAGACTGGCAAGAGTATGTGGCCCAGAAAAATGAGAAAGTAATATACATCTCAATATAGAAAGCCAATGATGGGGAAAGAACAAAGAGGAAAGATGGCCAAGATGACCACCTGAAATCCTATGAAATGACCCTAGAAGGGGCAAAATTCAGGAGATGTTCCAAAAGTTGAGTCTAGATTGAGATCAAGTAGATGCCTTACCTTCCAGTGACAGCAAAGCACAATGTGCACATTGCATGTAAGAGTCCTGTGGCATGCTGCAGAAATGTGGCCATCTTGGGATTCTCATCCACTGGGCCTTGCACCGAGAGGAAGCAGGCACACAGTTTGTCAATCAGACCCATGTTCACCACGTAGCTAGATGTGGGGGAGAAATGCATGTTATCAATCTGAATAGGCCAGCAACATCTTCACCTTCAGTGATGAATCTTACAATACACAGGCTTGGACCCCTCAAACAAGCACACACAACACAAGTTTGAGTAAAGCATCTCAAGTCAGAATTTCCTTAGATTTACTCCTGAATAATCAGCTCTTTCTGTAAGTATTTTTTTCTCTCTTCTTTCTTTTGGTTATTTGAATATTATTTTTCAAGAAAAAAATGAATGAAAATGATTGTCTAGTCATTCTTACTGGTTTGAAGAGTCTAACAACAAGTGAAATGATTTATAATGACATTTATGCTCTTTTATTTATTTATTTATTTTTTGAGACAGAGTCTCGCTTTGTTGCCCAGGCTGGAGCGCAGTGGCCGGATCTCAGCTCACTGCAAGCTCC
>NW_012102488.1:751087-760910 GCF_000951045.1 Mandrillus leucophaeus
CCCGGCTAGTTTTTTGTATTTTTAGTAGAGACAGGGTTTCACTGTGTTAGCCAGGATGGTCTCGATCTCCTGACCTCGTGATCCGCCTGTCTCGACCTCCCAAAGTGCTGGGATTACAGGCTTGAGCCACCGCGCCTGGCCCCTTTATGCTCTTAAAAAGCGTTCCTTTTTAAACTACTAGGGAGCCCCAATGCAAGATTTAGAAGATACAGTACAATGATTCAACCCAGACACCCTTTTTACTACTTTTTTTTCTTTTTTTAGAGACAGGGTCTCACTCTGTCACCCAGGCTGGAGTGCAGAGGCATGATCATAGCTCACTACAACTCTAACCTCCTGGGTTCAAGAGATCTTCCTGCCTCAGTCTCGAAAGTAGTTGGGACTACACCTGTGTACCACCACACCCAGTTAATTTTTTATTTTTTATTTGTAGAAATGGGGTTTTGCTATACTGACGAGGCTCTTCTTGAACTTCTGGCCTGAAGTGATCCTCCTGCCTTGGCCTCCCAAAGTGCTACAATTATAGGCATGGGCCACCATGCCTGGCCACAACTTAAACTTCTAAAGCCAGTTGTAGGTTCCCTATTTTTAAAGACTCCATCACCATTAACAGCATAACAAACAGTGAGAAGCTAATTGCTTTTATTGAAAAGTACCAGTCCTGAGAGTTGACAATAACATTTAAGAAATAATTTCCATCTTTTCAGTACAAAAAACAGTTTTCTAGAGCTGTTTGTAAACTGGACTGACAATAGTAACTCTTTTATTAATCCACAGAGCAGCAATCATTGAAAAGAATATTTTAAGACCATAAAAGACCTTGTAGATAAATCAACCTTGGCCTAGAATTCAATGCTACTGCACTGACATGTATGAGAAGGGTAGGACTGCAAATATAGCAGTTCTGCAAATCAACATGTTACCTTCAGAGATATACACAAAGGAATTGAGGTTTTGGTGTGTAAGTGCACTACAGGCCCCACCACTATTCATTTAACAACACAGGTTTTTGTAAAAGGAAGGAGAAACTGATGAGTAATTCATGTTTAGAGCCATTCCAAGTTTACTACTTTGAAGACACAAAATAATGCCTCCTTTCATCTTTTACATTAGAAAATGTATCTACCTGGGCTACTGAGCACTCCTACAGTTTTAAAATTGGGAAATATGAAATGATGACCACCAGACCTCTTCTAATAAAGGAAATTGATAGACTGATATATGTACACACTGAGAATCTTATTACAATCTGATTTAACAAATTAGACTTTTAAAAACTCGCTTGTACATTTGCACAGAACTCTTCGATTTAGAAAGTGTTTTGTCTGTAGCCAGACATGGGGGATCACACCTGTAATCCCAGGACGTTAGGAGGCCGAGGCAGGTGGATCACTTGAGGTCAGGAGTTCCAGACCAGCCTGGCCAATACGGTGAAACCCTGTCTCTACTAAAAATACAAAAATTAGCCAGGCACGGTGGCTGGTACCTGTAGTCCCAGTTACTCAGGAGGTTGAGGCAGGAGAATCGCTTGAACCCAGGAAGTCGAAGTTGCAGTAAGCCAACATCATGCCACTGCACTCCAGCCTGGGCAACAAAGTGAGACTCCATCTGAAGAAAAAAAAATCAAGTGTTTTGACTCGGTACAGTAGCTTACAATTGTAATCCCTGCACTTTGGGAGGCTTAGGCAGGAGGACTGTTTGAGCCTAGAAGTTTGAGACTGGCCTGAGCAACATAGTGAGACCCTGTCTATACACACACGCACACACACACATTAGCAAACAAAATAGAATACAATGTTTTTCATCTTAATCATCCCAATGAATTATCCCAAGAATACCATTAGGGAGCAGACTGTGAAAGCTTTGGTTTTTATCTGCCCAGCACATTCTCCTCTCCTATTCCATATGGTCCTGGGGGCCTTGTTAAAGATGCTACCCTCTTGCTAATCCAGGAGTGAGCATGTGCTTCAGGACAGTCAAAGTACTCATCAGCTTGGCCATAATGACTGGTTCCAGGATGAGTATATGACCTAGGGAGGACCACTCAACATCTTCTGTGGGATTAATATATGACCATAGGAAAAATCTCTTTCCACTGGGGATATCTAAACTAAAACGTGTAACTGTGGGGGTGCTGGTAGTCAACTTGTTACATGGAGAACATCTGCTTAGAGAATATAGCCAAGTAGAGATAAGTAGAACTGAAAGAAACAGAGCTGTAATGGCATATGGGGACGCATTCTGAGAACTGCATTATTAGGCAACTTTGTCATTGTGCAAATATCATAGAGTGTACTTATACAAACTTAGATAGTATAGCCTAACCTAGGCTATACGGAATAGCCTAATGTTCCCAAGCTACAAACATATACAATATGTTACTGCAGGGAACAATGCAGGCAACTGTAACACAATGGTAAGTATTTGTATATCTAAACATTGAAAGGGTACAGTAAAAATACAGTATTGTATTCTTACAGGACCACTATTGTATATGTGGTCTGTTGTTGACTGAAAAGTCATTATGCAGTGCATTACTATACTTAGACCTCGGCACCTACTTCAAACCTTGACCTTCCCAGGTACACAAGTCATTTTACTATGCTGTTTTACTTATGTTATTTCAAGCTAAGATTCTAAAAGAGTTCTAACCAGAGTGAAAACTTGTTTTTTTCTGATTATAAGGGTAACATAGGCTCATCAAAGAAATTTATATAGTAAAGAAAAGCAGAAAAATAAGTAGAAAAAGTTGGCCATAATTTCACCTTTCAAAGACAATCCAGTCTGATAATTTTCCTTTCATGTTTTTCTATTTGATTCTTTCTCCACATGATTGACATTATACTGAATTTCATTCAATGACAATTTAGGCCCCTTCTATGTCATTAAAATATCTTGGTTAACCATTATATTTTAAATCTTTAAAAACTGTATTATTGAAAAGTTAACATAAACCTTAAAAAAAATTGACAGAAGAGGATAACAAATACCCATGCATTCATCACACAGCCCTGACTACCATCAATCCATGGCCAATCCCATCTGTCCACACCCATCCTGCATAAAGTTTAAGAAAATTCAAGGCGTATTTTTTCCTTTGTAAATGTTTCCATTTCTATCTCTAAAAAAAAAATCACTTAAAAAAACAAAACCACATCATTATCACATCTAAAAATCACCATTCCTTAATACCATCAAATAACTGGTGTTCAAATTTCTAAATGTACCATAAATGTCTTTTTTTTAAAAAAAATTAGAATCCAAACAAGAACCACACATTGTGACTGGTTAATATGACTTAAGTCTCTTTTTAATCTGTTAGCTACCCTCCACCTTTTTAAACCCCCTTTGAAAATGTATGTATTTGTTGATGAAACCTGGTTGTTCATCCTATACACTTTCCCACAAGTTGAATTTTACTGATTATATCCCTGTGGTGTCACAAAACATTTTTTTGAACTATTTATTTCCTGTAAAATGATCTAGGTTCTAGAGGTCTGACTGGATACATAAACGTAATTTTTAATGATTGAATAATATTCTACCAGTGGAATATTTTTGCAACTTTTGGTTGTTTTCAATATTCCTTATTATAAACCATGCTGTGCCGAACATTTTGAGTAGAAATCCTTGCCAGATTTCAGACTATTTTCCACAAGTGGAATTACTGAGTCAAAGGGTATGCATATTTTTAGGGCTCTTGACATAGACAGCCACCTTATATTCAAGAAACATTAAATAAATTTATAGTCTCACCAGCAAGGTATGAGAAAATCCAGTTCACTATGTGGAAGTTGGTATGACTATCCACATTTGATAGACAAGGAGACTGATGCTCAAGGAGGGCAACGCATAAGCTCAAGCAAGACAGCTGGAACATTCTATGGTTTTCTGACTCCTGATAAGAGGGTCCTTTGCACTGAATTCACTGCTTTTCTGTGGCATTTTTTTGGTTCTTACTGAGGTCTAGCTTCAAAACCATGTAGTCTCAAGATGAAAATGGCTTAGCTAGGTTTCCCGTACTGACCTTGAAATAGCCAGAAAGGCAGAAAGACTACAAAATGAGTGAAGAGATAAAAAGCATTGTAAAGCCAAGGCAAACTAAAACAACCACTTGTTGAGTAGTTGGTCCTTTCTGAGTATCATCTCCTATGGTTACTGGGCCATCTATGGTGCCTACTAATGAGTCAGACTAATGTTTTTTTAAATTGCCTGTGTCTTGAAAATTGCATGGACAATCTTTAAATTACTGGCTAAGAAGATGCTTAAACTAAATGGCTCTAAAAGGTCAGTGTAGAGAAATTCATTTTGTCAACCTCACAGTTTTGAGCGAAGAATATGGAATTTTCTAATGAATACTGGGGTCAAAAGCAACATATCTTTTGCATTGTAACTATTAGGTTGAAATTATAATGCTGAGACTATTACCACACCCAGGATGAAAAGCTTTATGTAGAAAACTTCCTAGTCTTGAACACACATCCTGGGAAAGAGACATGCTGCTGTAAATGCTACAGTAAATGGGTCTCTCCATTTGCTTTGCCATTTGAAATTTAAAATGAGTCCCTCTGCAGCTTTCTGTTATTGAACTTTACAAACAGAAAGGGATATTGAGAAACATATACATATATATGTGTGTGTGTGTATACAATGTTCACTATTTGGGTGATGGGTTCACTAAAAGCCGAAACTTCACCATTACGTAATATATCCATGTAACAAACCTGTATTATGTACCCCCTGAATCTATTAAAAAAAACTAAAGTGAGTTATTGTTTCTTTGTCCATCCTTGTCTACCTATCCACTCTCACATTCCAACCAAAATGTTGCTTATTAGGGTTCTATCCCTGAACTAAATTTAGTAAGTTCATGCAATTCCATGGTTTCAACTATCCTCAATATGTTAATAATAATTCCCAAATCTATCTCAAGGCCTACTTTTGTTTTGCTTTTAAAGACAGGGTATCACTCTATTGCCCAGGCTGGAGTATAGTGATGCAATCATTGCTCACTGCTGGACTCAAGGGTCCTCCCACCTCAGCCTCCTTGAGTAGCTGGGACTACAGGTGCATGCAATCAGGCCTGGCTAGTTTTTTTTTTTTTTTTTTTGTAGAGACAGGGTTTTGCCATGTTGCCTAGTCTGGTCATGAACTCCTGGACTCAAGCGAGCTGCCCTCCTCAGCCATCCAAAGTGCTGGGATTATAGGCATGAGCCACGGCATCCAGCCTACTTCTTTTCTGAACTTCTGTCTTAAAAGTACTAGTTTATATTTTCCCTTGGGGGTCCCAAGGCACCCCTATATTTGTATGTTCAAATAAAACCTCATTATCTCCTCTGAAATCTCCTTCTCCTACTATTCTTATCCAAATGGATGCCATTATTCACCTCACAGTAATACAAGAAATTTTAAGATAACCATTTGTAATCATGCATTCATCCACTCAATTATTTCTAAGTATGATGCTGATCCTAAACTTAAGGACCTCTTAACATTATAGCTGACACATAATTTCCACGTTACTATGATTAATTCTATAATAGAGGTATGTTCAAAGTATTACTACCATACAGCAGAAGTGCCAAATTTTGGCTTAATGGGCCAGGGTTAGCTTCTCAAAAGAGGTGGCATCTTCATATTTTTAAATGAATTCATCAGGTAGACAAGGCCCAAGGCTGAGGTAGATAGAAGCTAATTCTACCTCTAAAATAGTCCTAAATCTTTCTTGCTTCCACTGTAATTGTTACTGCTATAGTTTGGCCAAGGTCACATCCTATCAGGCTAAGTTATTGTGTGATATTAGAAACAAGGCCTGACCTGAGTCTCAGCCTCTTTATATCTACCCCACTAGTAAAGTTGGTTCCTTCATATATGGCTAATGGCTAATGAATGTTTTCCTTCAGTTTAGAAGTGTTCTATTCTTGCTTTTTTTTTTTTTTCTATTGTACTTCTCCTGTTACCTTATTTGAGAAGATGAATTATTCACCATTTTAATTCTGTTGTCTATCCTTCACATCTCTTGTCTCCTTGCTAATCACATTTGTGATAACCTTTGTCCTTTCTGCTTTCATTGTGATTAATAATCAACTGCTTTCTCTTAAGATACATTCCAAATAATAAATGCACAAAACCTAAGTGTTTGGTTTGACAAGTTTTGAAGACTACATAAATCTAAATAACCATCAATAAAAACAAGATATGGAACATACTCATCATAACAGAAAGTTCCCTTGTTTTCTATCCAATCCTTTCCTCTCTCCATATAAAGGAAATCATTCCAAACGTTCTCTTTTATATCTGTCTCTGGCTAAGCATGATGTTTTTGAAATTTATTCATGTTGGTGCATGGGACAATAATTCCTTTCTTTTTATTGTTGATTAGTATCCCACTGTATGAACACAGGTTAAGCATGCCCAACCTGAAAATACAAAATCCTCCCAAACCCAAAACTTTCTGAGTATCAACATGATGTTCAAGAGAAATGCTCATTGGAGCACTTCAGATTTTGGATTTTCAGATTTGGGATGTTCAACTAGCAAGTATAACACAAATACTCAAAATCCCCTCCCCACCCAAATCCAAAATCCAAAACACTCTGGTCTCAAGCATTTCAGATAAGGCATACTCAACCTGTATGCTATGATTTGTTTGTTCCTTCTCTTGTTGATGGATATATATGTTATTTACAGTTTTTGGTTATTATAAATAAGACTGTTATGAAAATCCATGGGAAAGTCTTTTTGTGAACATGTGTTTTCATTTCTATTGGGTAAATACCTAACAGTAGAATTGTTGAGTCATAGAATAGATGTGTTTAAATTTACAAATTGCTAAAGAGTTCTTCGAAGTGGTCATTTCATTTCATTCTCCCAGAAACAATGTATCAGATCTCCAACATCTGGTATCATCAGTCTTTTTTTATTTTAGTCATTTTATCGGATTTGAAATAGTACCTTGGTATAGTTTCAGTTTGCATTTCCCTGATAACTAACATACTGAACACCTTTCCATGTGCTAAGTAGCTATTTGTGTATCTTTCTACATGTTAAGTAGCTATTAAGTCTTATGGTCACAACTTTTGTGTTTAGATCTATGATCCATCTCAAATTAATTTTGTATATAACAAGAGGTTACTTTTCTCCCATATGGATATCCAGTTGTTCTAGTACCATTCATTAAAAGACCTTTCCTTTCCCTATTAAATTAATCTGATCCCTTGATCAGAAATCAACTGATGACAGGTTGCTAGAGGTTGTGGGGAAAGGAGGAATGAATGGATGGGGTTATATGATACTGTACTGATGAATACGTCATTATACATTTGCCAAAATCCATAAGATATTTAACACCAAGAGTGAACCTTAATGTAAACTATGGACTTTAGGGTGATAACGACATCAATGTAGGTTCGCTGACAGTAACAAATGTACCACTCTAATGAGGGCTACTGGAGGCTGTACATGTGTGTGGCCAGGGGTTTATGGAAATACTCGATAGTCTCCACTCAATTTTGCTGTGAACTTTAAAAACTGCTCTAAAAAATAGTGTATTTTTTTCCAAAGCCTAATCAGCTCCCCCACCCCAAATAATTGGACCATATTTGTGTGTGTCTATTTCTGTGCACTCAATTCTGTTTTGACCTATTGATCAATCTTATACCAATACCAGACTGTCTTGATTAGCGTAACTCTATAGTAAGTCCGCAAATCAGGCAAGTCCTCTGACTTATTATTCTTTTTCAAAATTGTTTTGGCTGTGTTAGAGCCGTTTCCATAGACATCTTAGAGCTGACTTGTAAATTTATTTCTAAAGCCTGCTGGGATTTTGATTAGGATCACATAGAGTCTATAAATTAATTTGGCGAAAAATAATGTTTTAGCAATATTGAGTCTTCTGATCCATTTACATATATCTCCATTTATTTAGGTCTTCAGTTTCTCTCAGTAATGCTTTGTAGAGGTGTTACTTTACTTTCATGAGATTTACTCAGAGGTATTTGATATTTTCTGATGCTTTTTATAAATGGTATTGTTTTTTAAATTTTGATTTCTATTTTCTGCTATACATAGTGATACAACTGATTTTTGCGTAAGTTATATTTGTATATTCAAACTTTGCTTAAATCTTACTTACTAGTTCTATTAAATAGTCTTTTTTTTCTTGGTAGATTACATAGTTTTCTATATGTGCAATCATGAGACTGCAAATAACAATAGTTTTATTTTGTCCTTTACAAACTTTATGCCTTTTCTTTTTCCACTTCTTACTGAACTAGCTAGAACTTTCAATACAATGCTGAATAGAAGTGATGAGGGTAAACAGTCTTTGTGTATTCTTAATCTTAAAGGAAAAGTGTTTATTATTATGGATGATTTAGCTGTTTTTGCCATCTATTCCTAATTTGCTGTTTATTTTATTACCATGAAGCGGTGTCACTTTTTTTTTTTTTTTTCATTTTTTCTGCATCTACTAAGATGATCATAGTTTCCTTTTGTTGAGGTCAGTGTCAGGAGATAATCCTCAAAAAGTCTCACATTTTTGCATGTCTTGTGAGCAGATGAACTAACAGCTTTTGTTCTAGACTGTTTTCCAGAATGTTTGTATAGGGAATGGTCTTGGAAAATGGTCATGTCATCCTTTAAAGCAAAGGTCAGGTATGTTGGCTGTCCAGTAGAGTAAAGATAATGTCTACCTCCCAGGCAAAGGTTGAACAGGTCTATTTTTAGCCCATTTTTAAGACTGGGGTTTCCTAAGATTGTGGGGGTTTCCTAAGCTGTGATGTAAACTCAATGCACATGCAACATCCATGTGGGCCCACCCTGTGTTGTTTCTGTGGGACCTGGGGGTAAGAAAAACTGATGAGAACATACAGTTCAAATTGCTTGCTGTCTGTGAGTAATAAGGTCCCTTGTCTCTGACTAGGAGTCATGTATCTTTTGCCAGCATCCATGAAACTGTGTGGGCTAACTTGTTAGCCTGCAAAAAGGGTAAAATCTGTGAACTTTCATGGTTCTTGATAAGTTAATATGGCAATTTCTAAATGTTAAAACTAATCTTGCATTCCTAGAATAAATCTCATATTGTCATGATCCTTTTATATATTGCTGAATTTAATTGCTAATATTTTGTTAACAATTACTACATTTATGTTCACGAGGAATGTGATCTGTAATTTTCTTTTTTGGAATATCTTTGTCAGATTTTGGTATTAAGGTTGTACCGGCATCATAAAACAGGATGGCAAGTATTCCCACCTCTCCTTTGAGAGAGTTTGGGTATTACTGGTGTTATTTCTCCCTTAAGTGCTTTGTAGAATTTAGAAGTAAAGCCATCTGTACCCAGAGTTTTCTTTGTGGAAAGTTAAAGACAGCAGATTTCTGTTTTGGTGGAATAACATCAATTTACCATCCAAATAGCTCAGAAAACCTCAAGCAGAGTAAGTACAATGGGAACTACACTGAAGCTGATCATGTCAAACTGCTGAAACTCAAATATAAAGAAAAAATCTTGAATGCAGGTGGAGGAGAAAAAATACACAACCTACAGGGAAAAATGAAAGCTGATTTCTCATAAGAAATGATGGAAGCCAGAAATGATATCTTTAAAGTGCTTAAAGGAAAAAAAATTGTCAAGGATGGAGAAGACCAAACAGTTATGTGAGAAATTAATATTAAACAAACTAGACTTCAAAGCAAGGAGTATTTAACACGAATAAAGAGGAATAATAATAAAAGGGACATCTGAAAGACATAACAGTCTAACAGAGTTTCAAAATACATGAAGCAGCTGCATCCATGACCCTACAAAGGACACAAACTCATC
>NW_012102488.1:763090-767974 GCF_000951045.1 Mandrillus leucophaeus
ATATATAATCTTCCACAAATCCTGAATTTAAAATGCTCCACATGCCCAGAACTCTTTTCTAGAGAGTAACACAGAATGGTGGAAAGTCATATGTTACTCTAAAGGAAAGCCTCCATGTAATTACCTCTAAATATAAAGTTGCATACAAAGAGAAAAAAAAAAAAATAGCTACAATGGCTTCATTTTCTACAACTAAATCCAGACTGATACAATGACTGACAAACAATGCTCAACCTCACTAGTGATAAAGTCAGTGTGAATGAAGACGACAAAAACAAAACATTGCATAGCTATTAGACTGACAAAAACACTAGCAAGGATATGGCGAAATGGAAACTGAAATTTTTTTGATGATGGGAACTAAAATTTGTACAATTACTTTAAAGAACAATTTGGTGTTAAATTGTTGAATATCTTTATCAGATTTTGGTTTTAAGGTATCAACTTTTTTGGTATTTGGTATAAATTTTTGTCAGCAAATATTTAACAGTATTTTCTGATAGAAGTTGAACATGCATTTATTATATCATCCATAAATTACTCCTTTAGGTATATACCCTTGAGAAACTTTGTACAAGTATAGAAAAAGACTTTTATAAAGACATTTACTACCTCATTGCTTGAAATAGTCAAAAGCAATAAACTATTGCCCTGAGGTAGAAAATGGATAAATTTGGGAATTTATTCACACAATAGAATCTGAAGAGCAGTTAAAATGAATTAGCTAGATCTATATGAATCAACATAAATAAATATAAAAAGAGTTAAAACATGTTACATTTCATTGCATGAAAATAATAATTGGCAAAATAATATCATAGCATTTATGTAAATTTAAAAAACCATTAAAAGTAGAATATGTTGCTTATGGAGATAGATACACACACACACACACATATAAAAAATACATGAAATGATATACACAAACTCTTAACAGCGATTTACCACTTGGGAGAGAGTAAGGGGAAAGGATAGGGAAGGGGAAGGGGAGGCAGTTGCATCTGCAACAGTTGGCTTCTTAACAACAACAAAAAAGATCTAACCTAAGACAAATATGGAAAATCTTATCAGTTAACAATTGTTGGTACACAGATAACTATAATTTTGTTTTGTGTATGTTGACAATATTTCATAATAAAATAATAGAAAATTTAAATATTAAAAATGGCAATAATGACTAAGGGTGAAAAAGCATTTGCAATAATAAGATGAAGGGTTAATGTTTTGAATATGTAAAGAATTTTTATAATTAAAACATTTCAGCACCTCCAATAGTAGAAAAACGGGTTAAGTACATAAGGAAGCAACTTACAAAATTATAAAAATGGCCAGTGAACATTAAAAAATATTCCCCATCACTACCAATATAAAAGTTAAATATTGGCTGGGTGTGGTGGCTCAGGGCTGTAATCCCAGCACTTTGGAAGGCCGAAGCTGGTGGATCACTAGAGGTCAGGAGTTCAAGACCAGCCTGGCCAACGTGGTGAAACCCTGCCTCTACTAATAAATAAATAAATAGTACAAAAATTAGCCAGGCGAGATGGCACATGCCTGTAATCCCAGCTACTCAGAAGGCTGAGGCAGGAGAATCACTTGAACCTGGGAGGAGGAGGGTGCAGTGAGCTGAGATCACGCAACTGCACTCCAGCCTGGGCGGCAGAGCGAGACTTCATCTCAAAAAAAACCCCACAAAAGTTAAATATATTCATCTCTCAGTTAGACTAAGGTTTAAAAAGAATGATGATACCCAATATTGTCTAGGTTGAGGGTACAAGGACACACTCATGGGTACTCTTTGTGTAGGTCAATCTGGCAATATGGATGAAAATTCTTAAGGTATATTCTCTGACCCAGAAATTCTACTTTTAAACATCTATCATAAGAAAGTAACCAATTGTATGAAAACAGAAAAAAAAGGAAAAGAGGAGCATACAAAGATGTTCTTCAGTGTTATATGAAAAAGTAAAAAACTAAAATACACTTATATGTGTAATAATAGGTTACCTGAAGCAAATCATTCCTTAGTAGTGAAATACTTGGTAAATCAGTAAAAATTAATTTGCAAGTTTCTATTGACTTGAAAAAGTGAATTAGAAAAGTATATGATGTGTTGGGTGTGGTGGCTTGCACCTGTAATCCCAGCTCCTCTGGAGGTTGAGGCAGAAGGACTGCTTGAGGCCAGAAGCTGAGTTACAGTGAACTATGATCATGCCACTGCACTCCAGCCTGGGTGACAGCACACACACCCTGTCTCTAAAAAAATAAAATAAAAAAAGCACATTATAAAACAGTATTTATAGGTATTATATTTAAATAAAATAACTACATATATATTCACTAAAAAACACAAACCCAGTAATTATCTTTGGGTGGTGGAATTAAAGATAGTCTGTGTGTGTTAAAAAAACAAAAACCAAAAAACTGCACTCTTCTGTGTTTTCCAAATTGTTTTTGTCATTGAGCACATAGTAATTTCATAATTAGAAAAAAGAACTTATTTTAAAAGGTGGTGGTAGAGAGACAGATACACCATCTGCTGCTGCAAGACAGCTTGAACACCTGAAGTAAAGAAATAGCAATGGAGTGAGGGTAAGAGTTTTGAGAAATATTTACAAGGCAGGATCAATAGGTGCTGGAGGATTAATTGGATATTGGTTTGGTAAAAGACTGAGAGATCTAGCTTAAGTAACTTAATAGGACATCGCTGTCATTGATAAGGTCAGAGGACACAGGAAGAGGAGCTCCTTTGGGTGGACAGACAATGTATTAAGTTTTGAACTACGGAGTCTGAGGTATCTGTGGTACATCCTGGTGGCAAGGTATGTGGTCAGGGTCTGGTGGCCAGGAAAGTGCTAAGCTAAAATTTCTCCTTGAATACATAGATTCTAAAAGGCTGGTGGCTGGGCGTGGTGGCTCATGCCTGTGATTCCAGCACTTTGGGAGGCTGAGGTGGGCGGATCACGAGGTCAAAATATCTAGACCATCCTGGCCAACATGGTGAAACCCCATCTCTAATAAAAATACAAAAATTAGCTGGGCGTGGTGGCATGCGCCTATAATCTCAGTTACTCGGGAGGCTGAGGCAGGAGAATGGCTTGCACCCGGGAGGTGGAGGTTTCAGTGAGCTGAGATCGCGCCACTGAACTCCACCCTGGTGACAGAGCAAGACTCTGTCTCAAGAAAAAAAAAAAAATTCAGAGATTAATGTGGTCAAGGGGTGTCAGCAAGATGACCAATTAGAGTTGCCTGGTGGTTGTCCCCCTCCAGTCCAACAAGAAGTGACCAAAACAACAAGCAAACAACGATATTTTGACTGTAGTGACTGATGAAGTACACTGGAGAATACTAGAGGGGCAGCAAAATCCCTGTGGAACATGAAAGCCCAGGATACCACCACAGACAGGGGAGTAAGGTATCCTGCCTCTGCCACACTGTCTTCCCTGCTGGGATTAGCTCAGGGTCAGGGAGGACTTCTTACAGGGAAAAAGTAAGCTGGAGATTCCCAGCAGTCCTCATTGCCACCACAAATGCCAGCAAATCTTGCCACAGGAGAATTTCCCAGTACTCATAGGACCCAAATCTAGTTTGGAGAGCAGCTGGGAATTTGTAAACCTGAACTCTCTCAGAGTAGGATCCCATGTTGAGCACTCCTCATCCCTGTAATCTAAGTTGTCACAGCACAGATCATCTTGGAACCAGACCCACTGGTAGAGTATGTCTTGCCCTGGGGGCCAGTAGCAACTGACTCTCTCCATCTCTGAGGCCCTGACATCATTTCACCATGTTCACATGGGTGCTTGCATCACTATAAGTGTAGTTGGCTGGATCCTAGGCCAGACAAAATTACTGAGATGCCAGTGTGTGAACCCAGGTGGCATCCCACCCACCAATGGAACAGGCAAGCCTGCACTGTGGTGAAGCCACCGAACAGCTGGCTGGCCTGCTGTGCCCGCATCTGGCATGAGAGCTGGACCAGTGATGGCCCTGCCTCCCCGGAGAGACTACTGCATAGCCACATAGCTGGCCACACTTGCACATGCCTGAACCCAGCCTTGAAGTCAGCCTGGTTGTGGCTGCTGCCTTCCTGGAGAGTCTGCCAGATAGTGTCTCAGACCTCTGTACAAACATGTACCTGGCCCAGCAACCAGCCCAGTGCCACTGCCCATAGGCTACAATGTCTGTGATTGTTTCAAATTCCTGCAGCCTAGGCTACTGAGGCAATCACAGAGATTGCTAATGAGAATTACAGTTGAAGAAACTGTACAGAGACCTTGCTACTAAGTCCACCCAGAACCAAAGCCAACACACCATATCCAATCAACACCCTAGGACCCACCTACAGGAAAAGGTCTCACCATATGAAGCTTATGGCAGAAATAAGTCCTAAACTATCAATAATAACTCTGAATGTAAATGGATTAAATACTCTAATTAAAAGATTTAGAGTGGTTGAATGGATTAAAAAGGACCCAACTATAGGCTGGCTACAAACGATTTACCACATCATTAAAGATAAACATAGACTGAAAATGAAGGGATGGAAAACATAGGAAATAAGTTAAAGTGACTATTCCACCTGATGTTCATATATCAATGTAGAGACACAAAAACATAAAAAAGCAAGGAAATATGATACCTCCAAATGAATACAGTAAGTCTCCAACAATGTACCCAAAAGAAAAGGATATTTACAAAATGTCTAAAGAGAAGTTCAAAATAATGATCTTAAGGAGACTCAGTGAAATACAAGAGAACACAAACAATTTAATTAAATCAAGAAAATTCATGATATGAAAGAGAAGCTGAACAAAGAGATATCACAAAAAAGAACCAAACAGAAATCACAGAGCTGAAGATTCAATGAATAAAATGAAAAAAAAAAAA
>NW_012102488.1:769674-777696 GCF_000951045.1 Mandrillus leucophaeus
GCCTATAATCTCAGTTACTCGGGAGGCTGAGGCAGGAGAATGGCTTGCACCCGGGAGGTGGAGGTTTCAGTGAGCTGAGATCGCGCCACTGAACTCCACCCTGGTGACAGAGCAAGACTCTGTCTCAAGAAAAAAAAAAAAATTCAGAGATTAATGTGGTCAAGGGGTGTCAGCAAGATGACCAATTAGAGTTGCCTGGTGGTTGTCCCCCTCCAGTCCAACAAGAAGTGACCAAAACAACAAGCAAACAACGATATTTTGACTGTAGTGACTGATGAAGTACACTGGAGAATACTAGAGGGGCAGCAAAATCCCTGTGGAACATGAAAGCCCAGGATACCACCACAGACAGGGGAGTAAGGTATCCTGCCTCTGCCACACTGTCTTCCCTGCTGGGATTAGCTCAGGGTCAGGGAGGACTTCTTACAGGGAAAAAGTAAGCTGGAGATTCCCAGCAGTCCTCATTGCCACCACAAATGCCAGCAAATCTTGCCACAGGAGAATTTCCCAGTACTCATAGGACCCAAATCTAGTTTGGAGAGCAGCTGGGAATTTGTAAACCTGAACTCTCTCAGAGTAGGATCCCATGTTGAGCACTCCTCATCCCTGTAATCTAAGTTGTCACAGCACAGATCATCTTGGAACCAGACCCACTGGTAGAGTATGTCTTGCCCTGGGGGCCAGTAGCAACTGACTCTCTCCATCTCTGAGGCCCTGACATCATTTCACCATGTTCACATGGGTGCTTGCATCACTATAAGTGTAGTTGGCTGGATCCTAGGCCAGACAAAATTACTGAGATGCCAGTGTGTGAACCCAGGTGGCATCCCACCCACCAATGGAACAGGCAAGCCTGCACTGTGGTGAAGCCACCGAACAGCTGGCTGGCCTGCTGTGCCCGCATCTGGCATGAGAGCTGGACCAGTGATGGCCCTGCCTCCCCGGAGAGACTACTGCATAGCCACATAGCTGGCCACACTTGCACATGCCTGAACCCAGCCTTGAAGTCAGCCTGGTTGTGGCTGCTGCCTTCCTGGAGAGTCTGCCAGATAGTGTCTCAGACCTCTGTACAAACATGTACCTGGCCCAGCAACCAGCCCAGTGCCACTGCCCATAGGCTACAATGTCTGTGATTGTTTCAAATTCCTGCAGCCTAGGCTACTGAGGCAATCACAGAGATTGCTAATGAGAATTACAGTTGAAGAAACTGTACAGAGACCTTGCTACTAAGTCCACCCAGAACCAAAGCCAACACACCATATCCAATCAACACCCTAGGACCCACCTACAGGAAAAGGTCTCACCATATGAAGCTTATGGCAGAAATAAGTCCTAAACTATCAATAATAACTCTGAATGTAAATGGATTAAATACTCTAATTAAAAGATTTAGAGTGGTTGAATGGATTAAAAAGGACCCAACTATAGGCTGGCTACAAACGATTTACCACATCATTAAAGATAAACATAGACTGAAAATGAAGGGATGGAAAACATAGGAAATAAGTTAAAGTGACTATTCCACCTGATGTTCATATATCAATGTAGAGACACAAAAACATAAAAAAGCAAGGAAATATGATACCTCCAAATGAATACAGTAAGTCTCCAACAATGTACCCAAAAGAAAAGGATATTTACAAAATGTCTAAAGAGAAGTTCAAAATAATGATCTTAAGGAGACTCAGTGAAATACAAGAGAACACAAACAATTTAATTAAATCAAGAAAATTCATGATATGAAAGAGAAGCTGAACAAAGAGATATCACAAAAAAGAACCAAACAGAAATCACAGAGCTGAAGATTCAATGAATAAAATGAAAAAAAAAAAAATACAACTGAGTGCTTCAACAATAGACTAGATCAAGTAGAAGAATTTCTGAACTTGAAGACAGGTCTTTTGAAATAACCCAGAGGAAAAAAAAAGACACCAGAATAGAAAAGAAAGAAAAAACCCGTAAGACTTATTAGACATCATTAAGTGGACACATTTTTGCTTTATAGGTATGCTAGAGGGAGATGAGATGGAAAAAGGCACAAAAAACATATTTAATGAAATAATTGCTGAAAACTTCCCAAGTATTGGGAGAGACAACGACATCCAGATCCAGGAAGCTTAAAGGTCCCCAATTATATTCAACCATGAAGATCCTCTCCAAGGTATATCATAATCAAACCGTCAAAAGTTATTTGATAATTCTAAAAGCTGCAAGAGAAAAGCATCAAGTTACTCGCACACAGATGTTTACAGCAGCACAATTCACAACTGCATACATATGGAACCAGCCCAAATGCCCATCAATCAACGAATGGATAAAGAAATGTGGTATATATATATACACCACAGTGTATATATATACCATGGATGTATATATATGTATATGTATGTATATATACACACTGAGTGTATTGGTTTATATATACACACTCAGTGTATATATAAAAAGAAATGAAATAATGGCATTTGCAGCAACCTGGACAGAAATAGACATCATTATTCTAAGTGAAGAAACTCAGGAATGGAAAACCAAACATCCTATGTTCTCACTTAGCGGGAGTTAAGCTATGAGGATGCAAAGGCATAAGAATGATACAATGGACTTTGGGGTCTCAGGGGAAAGGGTGGTGTGGGGGGTGAAGGATAAAACACTACAAATTGGGTACAATATACACTGCTTGGGTGATGGGTGCACCAAAATCTCAGAAATCACCATTAAAGAACTTATTCATGTAACCAAACACCACCTGTTCCCCCAAAAAACTATCAAAATAAAACAAAGATTAAAAAAAAAAGAAAGAAAAGTATCAAGTCACATATAAGGGAATCTCCATTAGACTACCAAGTTATCAGCAGATTTCTCAGGAGAAACCTTGCAAGTCAGGAGATAACAGAAGGACAAGTTCAAAGTGCTGACTGCAAAAAAACCCCCAAAAACCGTCAGCCAAGAATACTTTATTCAGCAAAGCTATCCTTTAGATATGAAGTAGAAACAAAGACCTTTGCAGACAAGCAAAACCTAAGGGAATTTACGACCACTAGACCAGCCTTACAAGAAATGCTTAAAGAACTGCTATAGCCAGAAATTAAAGGACAATAATTAGAACCATGAAGATGTGTTTGTAATTATTGTTGTAAAAAATTGTTAAAAACAAACCAGCTATAATTAAAAGCTAAGAAACACACAACAGATAAAAAGTAAAATAAAACAGCAAAATATAAATTGACAGGAGGGGGGAAAAGTATTTTTATGTGACCAATGGTAAGTTGCTATCAGCTTAAGACAGTATATTACAACCGTAAGACTCTTTATGGTAGCCCCATGGTAACCACAAAGTAAGAAATTACAGCAGATACAAAAATGAAAAAGAGAAAGGAAACAGAGCTTAGTACCATAGAAAGTCACTAAATTGTAGAGGTAAACAAGAGAGGAAGAGCAGAACAAAGGATCTATTAAAAAAAAACAAAAAACAGAAAACAATGATCAAAATGGCAAAAATAAGTCCTTACCAATAATAACTCTGAATGTAAACAGAGTAAATTATTTACAAGATTTAGTGTGGTTGAATGGATTAAAAACAGATCCAACTATATGCTGCCTACAAGAGACTCACCACATCATTAAAGATGAACAAACAAAATGAAGTAATGAAAAACATGCAAATGGAAACCAAATGTGAGCAGGAGTAGCCATCTTTATATCAGACAAAATAGACTTTAAGTAAAAAGTTGTAAGAGACAAAGTAGGTCATTATATAATGATAAAAAGATCAGTTCAACAAGAAGATACAACAACATATATGCACCTCATATATCTATGTATATGTAATAAATATATGTATACCTAACATTGGAACACTCAGATATACAAAGTAAATATTAATCATAAGTGAGAGATAAAATGCAATACAATAATAGTAGGGAACTTCAACATCCCACTTTCAACAATGGACAGATCATCAATATAGGAAATCAACAAAGAAACATCAAACTTAAACTGCACATTGACCAAATGGACCTAACAGACATCTACAGAACATTCTATCCAACAGCTGCAAAATATACATTCTTTTCAACTGCACATAGGGTATTCTCCAGGATGGATCATACGTTGGGTCACAAAACAAGTCTTAACAAATTTAAGAAGATAACGATCACATCAAGTGACCATAATTTTATAAAACTAGAAACCAACAACAAAAAAACTTTGAAAACTTTACAAACATATGGAAATTAATATGCTACTAAATAACCAGTGGGTCAAGGAAGAAATCAAAAGGGAAATTTTAAAAATTCCTTGAGACTAGTAAGAATTGAAACACATCATACCAAAATCTATGGGACACAGCAAAAGCAGTCCTAAGAGGGAAATTTACAGCAATAATGCCTACATCAAAAAAGAAGATAAACTTCTAATAACCTGACGATATACCTAAAGCAACTGAAAAAATAAGAAAGAAATAAACCCGAAATTGGTGAAAGGAAATAACACTCAGAGCACAAGCAAATGAAATAGAGATTAAAAATAATTAAAGGCCGGGCGCGGTGGCTCAAGCCTGTAATCCCAGCACTTTGGGAGGCTGAGACGGGCGGATCCCAAGGTCAGGAGATCGAGACCATCCTGGCTAACATGGTGAAACCCCGTCTCTACTAAAAAATGCAAAAAACTAGCCGGGTGAGGTGGTGGGCGCCTGTAGTCCCAGCTACTCGGGAGGCTGAGGCAGGAGAATGGTGTGAACCCGGAAGGCGGAGCTTGCAGTGAGCCGAGATTGTGCCACTACACTCCAGCCTGGGCGACAGAGCAAGACTCCGTCTCAAAAAAAAAAAAAAAAAAAAAAAAAATTCAAAAGGTCAACAAAATGAAGAGCTGTTTTTTTAAAAGGTAAAACTGACAAACCTTTAGGTAGACTAAGAATAAAAGAGAGAAAACACAAACAAAATCAGAAATGAAAAAGGAGACATAATCATTGATACCACAGAAATACAAAGGATCATAAGAGACTATTATGCACAACTATATACCAACACGTTTGACAACAGAATGAATAAATTCCTGCACACATGCAACATACCAAGATATAAACTATAAAAAGAAAATCTAAGCAGACCAAGAATGAGGGAGGAAATGAAATCAGTCATAAAAAAATCATCCATCAAAGAAAAGCCCAGGGCTGGGCGTGGTGGCTTACACCTGTAATCCCAGCACTTTGGGAGGCTGAGGCCAGCAGATCAACTGAGGATGGGAGTTCGCGACCAGCCTGACCAACATGGAGAAACACCATCTCTACTAAAAATACAAAATCAGCCGGGCCTGTGGTGCATGCCTGTAATCTCAGCTACTTGGGAGGCTGAGGCAGGAGAATCGCTTGAACCCAGGAGGTGGAGGTTGTGGTGAGCTGAGATCATGCCATTGCACTCCAGCCTGGGCAACAAGAATGGAAACTCTGTCTCAAAAACCAACCAACCAACCAACCAACCAACCAGGATCTTGAAGTTTTCACTGCTGAATTCTGCCAAACATTTAGAGAACTAATACTAATTATCAGCTGGGTGCAGTGGCTCATGCTTGTAATCCCAGAACTTTGGGAGGCTGAGGCAGGTGGATCACCTGAGGTTAGGAGTTCGAGACCAGCCTGACCAACATGGAGAAAACCCGTCTCTATTAAAAATACAAAATTAGCCGGGTGTGGTGGTGCATGCCTGTAGTCCCAGCTACTCGGGAGGCTGAGGCAGGAGAATCACTTGAACCTGGGAGGTGGAGGTTGTGGTGAGCCGAGATTGCGCCATTGCACTCCAGCCTGGGCAACAAGAGCAAAACTCTGTCTCAAAAAAAAAAAAAAAAAAGAACTAATACTAATTCTCAAACTAAACCTCTCAAAATTAAAGAGGAAGGAACTTATTTTATGAGGCCAGCATTTCTCTGATTTCAAAACCAGAGAAACATGTAATAAAAGAAAATTACAAGCCAATATACTTGATGAACACAGATGCAAAAATTCTCAACAAGATACTAACAAACTAAATTCAATAGCACATTAAAAAGATCATTCACTGTGATTAGTGGGACTCATCCCAGGGATGCAAGGATGGCTTAACATATGGAAATCAATAAATATGACACACCACATTAACAGAAAGAAAGACAAAAACCCTATGATCATTTCAAGAGACACAGAAAAACAATATGACAAAACTCAGCATTCCTTCATTGAAAAAACTCTCAACAAATTCAGTATACAAGGAACATACCTCAACACAACATAAGTCACTTAAGACAAACCCATAGCTAATGTCATAAGATTAGAAACGAGACAAAGAGGCCCACATTCACCCCTCCATTCAACATAGTACTGGAAGTCTTAGCAAGAACAATTAGTCAAGAGAAAGAAATAAAAGGCATCCAAATGGGAAAGAAGGAAGTCAATATGTCCCTGTTTACAGATGTCTTTTCCTTTTTTCTTTTTTTCCAGAGATGGGGTCTATGTTGCCTAGGCTGGTCTCAAACTCCTGGGCTCAAGATCCTCTTGCCTTAGTCTCCTGAGCTCCTGAGTAGCTGGGACTACAGATGCATACCACTATGCCTGGCACATGATCTTACATACAGAAAATCCTAAACACTCCACCAAAAAACTCTTTGAATAAATGAATTCAGCAAATTAGCAGGATACAAAAATCAACATACAAAAACCAGTGGTATTTCCATACATTAATAGTGAATGACCTGAAAAAGAATCAAGAGAGCAATTCCATTCACAATAGTAATAATAAAAATAAGATACCTAGGAATAAACTTAACAAGATAAAAGATCTCTACGTTGTAAACTATGAAAAGAATTTTTTTTTATAAAGAAATAGAGGACACCAATAAATGGAAAAATAATCCTGTGTTCATGGATTAGAATAATTAATATTGTTAAAATGGCCATATTACCCAAAGCAATCTACAGATTTAATGCAATCTCTATTGGAATACCAATGACATTCTTCACAGAAACAAAAACAATCCTAAAATTCATAGGGAACCAAAACAAAACAGAGCCTGAATAGCCAAAGCAATCCTGAGCAAAAAGAACAAAGCTGGAGGCATCACATTAATTGACTTCAAAATTTACTACAAAACTGTGTTCCCAAAACACCATGGTACTTGCATAAAAACAGGTACACAGACCAATGGAACAAAATAAAGACTACAGAAATAAATGCATGCACTGACAACCAACTTATTTTTGGTAAAGCTGCCAAGAACATGCAATGGGGAAATGAGAGTCTCTTCAATAAATCGCGCTGGGATAATTGGGTATCCACATGCGGAAGAATGAGACTAGAACCCTACTTCTCACCAATACAAAAACCAACTCAAAATAACTTAAAAATGTCAATGTAAAACCTGAAACTATGAATGTACTAGAAGAAAACACAGAGGAAATGTTTCACAAGATTGAGTCAGGCAAGGATTTTAAAAACAAGATCTCAAAACCACAATTAACATACCAAAAATAGACAAAGGGGATTATATCAAACTAAAATGATTTTACACAGCAAAGTTAACTAACAGAGTGAAAAGACAACCTGCAGAATGGGAGAAAATATCTGCAAACTATACATCTGATAATGGGTTAATATCTAGAATATATATAAAACTTAAATAACTCAACAGTAAAAAACTAAACAACCCAATTCAAAAATGGACACAAGATCTTAACAGACTGTTCTCAGAAGACATACAAATAGCCAACAGGTATATGAAAAACTGCTCAACATCACTAATCATCAAGGAAATGCAAATTAGAACCACAATGAGATACCAGTCCACTCCAGTTAGAATAGTTATTATCAAAAAGACAAAATAAGATGCTGGGTACAGTCACACATCCTTGGAATCCTAGCACTTTGGGAGGCTGAGGTGGGAGGACTGCTTGAGCCCAGGAATTCACAACCAGCCTGGACAACATAGTGAGACTTGTCTCTATTAAAAAAATTAAAAAATTAGTTGGTGGATCACCTGAGGTCAGGAGTTTGAGAG
>NW_012102488.1:782076-783848 GCF_000951045.1 Mandrillus leucophaeus
AAAAAAAAAAAAAGAAATAAGCCAGGCACAAAAGGACAAATATTGCATGATCTCACTCAAGTGTGTAATCTAAAAAGAGAAGTTCAGGTTGGTATCACAGAAGCAAAGAGTACACCAGTAGTTACCAGAGGCTGAGGAGGGGGTGGGGGAAGAAGGGAGGAGGAAGAGAGGTTGGTCAATGGGTACAAGGCTACAATTAGATAGGAGGAATAAATTTTGATGTTCTATTGCATAGTAGAGTAACTATGGTTAACAGTAAAGTGTTATATATTACAAAATCCCTAGAAGAAAGGCCTCTGAACGTTCTTCCCACAAACAAATGATAAATGTATGAGGTTATGAACACAATAGATATCCTGATTAGATCATTATATTATATATATATATATATATGTAAACATCAAAATGTACTCAGTAAGTTTGTACAGTTACTGATATGGTCTGGCAGTGTCCCCACCCAAATCTCATCTTGAATTCCCACGTATTGTGGGAGGGACCTGGTGGGAGCACTTGAATCATGGGGACAGGTCTTTCCCGTGCTGTTCTCATGATAGTGAATAAGTCTCATGACATCTGATGTTTTTTTATAAAAATGAGTTCACTTGCACAAACTCTCTTTGCCTGCTACCATCCACGTGAGTTGTGACTTGCTCCTCCTTGCCTTCCACCATGATTGTGAGGCCTCCCCAGCCATGTGGAAATGTAAATCCATTAAACCTCTTTTTCTTTCCAGTCTTGGTTATGTCTTTATCAGCAGGGTAAAAACGGACTAATACAGTAAATTGGTACCAATAGAGTGAGGCTCTGCTAAAAAGATACCTGAAAATGTTGGAAGTGACTTTGGAAATGGGTAGCAGGCAGAGGAACAGTCTGGAGGGCTCAGAAGAAGACAGGAAAACGTGGGAAAGTTTGGAACTTAAGAGACTTATTGAATGGCTTTGACCAAAAATGCTGATAATGATAAGGACAATGAAATCCAGGCTGAGCTGGTCTCAGATGGCGATGAGGAAACTGTTGGGAACTGGAGCAAAGGTGACTCTTGCAAAGAGACTGGTGGCATTTTTCCCCCACCTTAGAGATTTGTGGAACTTTGAACTTGAGGGAGATGATTTAGGGTATCTGGCAGAAGACATTTCTAAGCAGCAAAGCATTCAAGAGGTGACTTGGGTGCTGTTAAAAGCATTCGATTTTAAAAGGGAAACAGAGCATAAAAGTTTGGAAAATTTGCAGCCTGACTATGTGATAGAAAAGAAAATCCCATTTTCTGAGGAGATATTCAAGCCAACTGCAGAAATTTGCATAAGTAACAAGGAACTGAATGTTAATCCCCAAGACAATGGGGAAAATGTCTCCAGGGCATGTCAGAGGTCTTCATGGCAGCCCCACCCATCACAGGCCTGGAGGCCTAGGAGGAAAAGATGGTTTAGTGGGGCAGGCCCAGGGCCCCCCTGCTCTGTGTGGCCTAGGGACTTGGTACCCTGACTTCCACCCATTCTGGCCATGGCTAAAGGGGCCAAGATACAGCTTGGGCTGTTGCTTCAGAGGGTGGAAGCCCCAAGCCTTGACAGCTTCCATGTGGTGTTGAGCCTGCAGGTGCACTGAAGTCAAGAATTGAAGTTTGGGAACCTCTGCCTAGATTTCACAGGATGTATGAAAATCCTTGGGTGCCCAGTTTGCAGCAGGGGAGGGGCCGTCATGGAGAACCTCTGCTAGCACAGTGTGGAAGGGAAATGTGGGATCAGAGCCCCCACACAGAGTCCCTACTGTGGCAC
>NW_012102488.1:783898-784483 GCF_000951045.1 Mandrillus leucophaeus
TGGGAGGATTACTTGACCCTGGGGGGTTGAGCTGCAGTGAGCCATAATTGTTCCACTGCACTCCAGCCTGGGCAACAGTGTCTCAAAAAACAAAACAAAACAAAAAAGACAAAACAAACATTGGTGAGGATGTAGAGAAAAGGAAACACTTAAACACTGTTGGTGGGATTGTAAACTAGTATAGCCATCATGTAAAAAGTTTGGAAATAGAATTACTGTATGATCCAGCAATACTACTGTTGGCTATAAATCCAAAGAAATGAAATCAGCATGTCAAAGAGGTATCTACACTCCCATGTTTATTGCAGCACTATTCATAATAGTCAAGATATGGAGTCGACCTAAGTGTTCTTCAGTGGATTAAAGGATAAAGTGTGGTATATATACGTAATGGAATACTATTTAGCCATAAAAAAGAATGCAATCTTTCTTTTTTACAACATGAATGGACCTGGAGGTTTTTATGTTAAGTGAAATAAGCCAGGCACGAGGGCGGAGCAAGATGGCCGAATAGGAACAGCTTCAGTCTCCAACTCCCAGCGCGAGCGACACAGAAGACCGGTGATTTCTGCATTTTCAACTGAG
>NW_012102488.1:792636-806868 GCF_000951045.1 Mandrillus leucophaeus
AAAAAAAAAAGAAAAGAAAAGGGCCACTGTCCTCCAGACCCCAGAATGGTAGATCCACTGACAACTTGCACCACGTGCCTGGAAAAACTGCAGACACTCAATGCCAGCCCGTGAAAGCAGTCAAGAGAGGGGCTATACCCTGCAAAGCCACACAGGCAGAGCCGCCCAACATGACGGGAACCCTCCTCTTGCAACAGCGTGACTTGGATGTGAGACATGGAGTCAAAAGAGATCATTTTGGAGCTTTAAGATCTGACGGCCCTGTTGGATTTTGGACTTGCATGGGGCCTGTAGCCACTTTGTTTTGGCCAATTTCCCCTATTTGGAATGGGTATATTTGCCCAATGCCTGTACTCCAACTGTATCTAAGAAGTAACTAACTTGCTATGGATTTTATAGGCTCATAGGCAGAAGGGACTTGCCTTGTCTCAGATGAGACATTGTACTATGGACTTCTGAGTTAATGCTGAAATGAGTTAAGACTTTGGGGGACTGTTGGGAAGGCATGATTGGTTTTGAAATGTGAGGATATGAGATTTGGGAGGGGCTGGGGTGGAATGATATGGTTTGGCTGCCTCCCCACCCAAACCTCATCTTGAATTCCCATGAGCTTTGGGAGGGACCCGGTGGGAGGTAACTGAATCGTGGGGGCAGGTCTTTCCCATGCTGTTCTCGTGATAGTGAATAAGTCTCAAAAGATCTGATAGTTTTACAAAGAGGAGTTCCTCTGTACAAGCTCTCTCTCTGCCTGCCACCATCCATGTAAGACATGTCTTACTCCTCCTTGTGTTCTGCCATGATTGTAAGGCCTCCCCAGCCATGTGGAACCCTCTTTTCTTCTCAGTCTTGGGTATGTCTTTAACGGTAGTGTGAAAACGGACTAATACAGTTACAATGTGCCAATTAAAAAAATAAATTAAAAGTGAAAGAAATTCAGATATTTAATAGTAAAATAAAATTAGTTGGATATGCTGTAAAAGTCTTTTTAAATTTTTGACACGGCCTTCTACAGTGTCTGGCACAAAATTAGTATGGGTGACCATACTTCGAATTGAAAAATATTTCCAAGAATGGCTTAGATGCAGAAACTTGACTGAAAAAAATAAAATAATAAGAATAAATACTGTAATGATCTCATGTCTCTTAGATATCTTCCTACCTCTTCTATGCCAGATAAGGGGAAGGAAGGGATAGATTTCAGAATCTGCTCCTGCTCTACTTCAGGGATACAGCCAGAGAACAGCTCCAATGACTGTACCGGAGCCCTTTCTACTCAACTTCACAACTGACAAAAATGTCCAGATTGTAACAGGGAGTGGAGTGAGACTTCCTGTCAGTTCATATCTGGGAAGGTGAGAAGGCAAATATGAAAACGATTAACAAAAAAAAATTGCTTTGTTTGCTACACTAGGCAGATGTGAAATATGGTTTACGGTTTTACACACAGGCTTCACCAAGCCAACTAACAATGCATTATCTGTAAGAAAACAATATTCAACAACAGTGGTTCAAATCAGAGAAAGACTGGCATGGTATTTTTTGAAGCAGTATGGTTGTCAATCATCCTTTTTAAGTCACATGAGTTATTTGGTTTGGCAGATTACCATTGCTCCTTCCTAAAGGAGGAAGGTATTAGGGGAAAAATACCTCCTAAAGGAAGGTATAAAAAGAAGGATTTGGTATTTATAATAATATATGTGAAAAAGTATGTATTTCCCCCTGGAAAGCCCACTGGAATTGTAATGAAGCATTTGAATGGGTCTTCTGCTTCATCACAGCTGAGGCACGTGGCTAAGTTGTCTGGATGACAAGAATGCAGGGTTGCTGCATCACAGGGTAGCCCAAGGGAGAATGCAGGGACAGAATGACATTCGTCAGCAGAGAGGGCAAAGCTCTACAATAACCGAAAGGACATGGGGAATTGAATGGGATCAAGCAACTGAGAGAAAGGCCAGGGAGGCTAAAAGTCAAGTGCTGTAAGATAAATGGTTGCGGCCCAAAGGGCCTGGTGCTCTCCAGCAATAAATATACTTGAGGAAAGAGGACAGGCAGATAGAAAGGGTAAGTGAACAAAGTAATCAAGGGTAAGGAAGCTACTGAATGAAACAACTGTTCCCAAGAAAGCACTACAAGAAAGCAGAAGAAATTTATGAACTGTGAAAGAAGCAAATACAGAGGAGTCATTCTTGTTCTTCTGTTAAGCAACCATAAGCTTCAGAGAGCAACAAATTGCATGGATTTGGGGAACCAGAGATCAGTGCAGAACACAGAAGAGGTGCTGATAGGCAGAACAGGTAATTGATTAACACCAGATGAAACTCTGTTGGGAAATAAAAAATTAACGAGGGTAAATGAGTTCAGATGCCAAAGTAGGAGTAAATTTCCCTGGAGAGAAGGTGACCTTAGAAGGAAACAGGGTTGACCTTGAACAGGTGTCAGAAATTGCCACATCTGTGTAGTGGAAAGCATACAGGTGTTGGGAGTCCAGCTAGACATGAGTTCCAGTCTCAGTTCTCCTACCTACTTTTAATCTTATTTATTACATAACCTTGGGCTAAGCACTGAACATCTCTGAGCAATTTCCTCACCTACAAAGTTTGAGTTAGAAATCCTACAGTTACGGTGCTGCAAAGCCTCTACTATAATTACCTTACACTTACAGGAACCTTCTAGGGTTACTATACTACACTGTAGGTATAACCCTATAAGGTTAACCCTACTAGGTATAAGGTATTGTACTATAATGGGTACTCTGTAAATGGTAGCTATTATTGTTGTTTTAAGTCTGAACCGAATTTATAACCAGAGATGAACTGAGACAGGGGAGTTCTCAGAAATTCCTTCAGTTGGAGAGAGCTGACATCAAGAAAGTTGTAAAAGCTCTAACGGAACACATTCTAACATCACATATCTAAATATCAAGAAAAGCCAGGTGTGGTGACTCACACCTGTAATCCCAGCACTTTGGGAGACTGAGGCGGGTGGGTCATTTGCGGTCAGGAGTTTGAGACTAGCCTGGCAAACATGGTGAAACCTTATCCCTACTAACAATACAAAAATTAGCCAGACATGGTGGCATGTGCCTGTAATCCCAGCTACTCAGGAGGCTGAGGCAGGAGAATTGCTTGAACCCAGGAGGCGGAAGTTGCCGTGAGCCAAGGTTGCGCCACTGCACTCCAGACTGGGTGATAGAAAACAAGAACAAAAACAAAACAACAACCAAGAATGATACCTGAGCTCTACTTATACTGCTTTTCATTAAAAGAATTTTCTTTCTCTCTACAAAACTGCTTTAAAAAATCCATTGTGCTCTTCTGTGTTTTCCAAATTGTGTTTATCATTGAGCATGTATTCCTTTTATAATTAGGAAAAAGAACTTATTTTTAAAAGGTGGGGGTGAGACAGACAGACATGCTGTCTGCTGCTGCAAAAGAGCCTACATATCTGAAGTAAAGTATTAATAGCAGCAATGGAGTGAAGGTGATAAATCTGAGAAATGTTTACAAGGTATTTTTGGTATTCTCTACCAGGAATGTGTGAATGACATTGTGAGAACCACTGCCATAACATGGGCCTTGAGATTTACATTATTTTAATATAGTTTTTTAACGAAGAACAAAGTTTTAAGAACTCTAGCAATTTTACCTGATAAGGTCCTGAACTCGATTGTTAAAAGCATCACCTTGTGAGGGTTTGTTTTTCATTTCCTGTGTTGGTATTTTGGGGGTAGCTGGCTGGCAGTTTCCATCTGGTCGACTGGCAATCAGGCAGCCCAAAACCACAGCACTGACTTTGAGAAGTCCCGTTGTCAAGCCTTCAAAAACTTGTTTATTTGTATTTCTTCCCAAAATAGTATTATTTTCATCTGGAACATAAACCTAGATGAAAAAAAGTACAGTAAATATGTTTCAATAAAACCACCAAAAATGGGCAGAGATAGTTTACAACATTTCTGGAATCATAAGTAATTCTGACAATCTAAAATGTTCAAGAGTGTTGGCTCTGAAATCAGACTGCAAATTCAATTCTGAGCTTTACCCTCAGTACCTGATGTCCCTGGATAAGGTTACTATTTCAAAATTCCAATTTCTCATCTATAAAACAAGGATAACGAAAGTACCTGTATCATATAATTTTTGTGATTACTAAATGAGCTAATACATATAAAATGCTTAGAATATGCACAGGCACACAGTGAGTATTCAATACTTACTTAATAAATTATATTAAAAATTTAAATGAACTCGGAAAAACTGATAAAATGACAGCACTGTTTCTTATCACAGTGTATTAAAAAATATCTAACCTGAATTCCTATATCAGGATGAAATTTGCATTTCCTACTACAAAATGGCAAAACAGTTCTTTCCCTATATATAATGTCACACTCAGCTCTCTTTGTGTATAGTTTACAAGTAACGTGGTTGTTAAACGTTGGAGCTTGGACCATGGCTCTGCAGTATATGATCTGAGACAAGTTCCTTGCTTTCTGTATCTCCCTAGCTCCCAGGACAACTCTGAAATTCAACTAAGAAGATGAATGGGAAAATATTTGGTAAAATATTAAATTCCACAAATGTACTTACTTGGTGACAACCAGTCTTTGCCTCATTTTCACTATTTATCTGTATCAGTTCTACCAAAGATAGAGGCATAAATGATCACTTGGATCCAAAAGGGGATCCTTAGAAAAAACAAGCAACTTACTGGCCAGAACTAGTCACACAAGTCCACCCAACCACAAAGGGAGCCAGGAGTTGTCATCCTATCATGTACTTGGAAAGAGAGAAAGAATCAGAACATCTGGTAAATAGCACTATCGACTGCAGAGTAATAGTTATTGTTTTTTCTATTATGACTATGCAGACATTCACAGCTAATCTACTTAATATTTACCCGTTTGTCTAAAATTTTTGGTTTTACTGAGATAATCATTTTTCCCTATATGTTGAATTTCCTATTTATGTGTCATCAATTAATTGTCTATCTTTCTGGCCAAAATGAAATTTCCTCTCAAGTTCATCTACATCAGGGATTGCTGATTCTTTTTCCTTCTCCAAAGGAGACATTCTTCCTGAAATCTGCCACCCTCCTTCTCTAACCTAGACTGGTAGCTCTCTAGGCTTACTACACAGCTCTAGGTTAGATGCCCTTATTTCTTGGATCACGTCTTCCTTTTCTTTACATACAATTCTCTCATTTTGGTGTAGGGTCTGTTCCATCATCTTCCTAAGAAAGAGTGCACAGGAAGAAACATTTTGAGATTCTGCACGTTTAAAAATATCTTTTATTATCCTTACATTTTATCTACAGTTTGGCTGGATATAGGATTCTTGGTTGGAACCCATATCCTTTAAGTTCTGAAGGATTGCTCCATTGTTTTCCACTTCAAGCATGGCTGTTTAGAAGTCTCTAATTCCTAATACTTCAGTACACATCCGTAGAACTTTGAAACTCCAGAAACAGAATCTTCTTATGGCTGATTTCCTGTGCCTTGGTATAGATTTTATTTATTGTGTGAAAACTCAGTGGTCTTTTCAACTTGAAAGTTTTATGTTTCATTTCTGGGAAAATTTCTTGCATTATTTTTTTGCTAATTTCCTCCCACTTTCTCTGTTGGATTTTTTGTTTTGTTTTGTTTTGGAGACACAATCTTACTCTGTCATCCAGAAAGTAGTGCAATGGCACGATCTCACCTCTCTGCAACCTCTGCCTCCCGGGTTCAAGCGACTCTCCTGCCTCAGCTTCCCAAGTAGCTGGGATTACAGGTGTGTGCCACTACACCTGACTAATTTTTGTATTTTTAGTAGAGACGGGGTTTCACCATGTTGGCCAGGCTAGTCTTGAACTCCCGACTTCAGGTGATCTGCCCACCTTGGCCTCCCCAAATGCTGAGATTGCAGGCATGAGCCAATGCGCTTGGCCTTCTGATGGATTTTGAACCTAGACTGAGTTTCTAATTTAGAAAATATTTTTTCTCTTGTTTTTCATTGTTTTATGTTTTTTCCTACTTCTTTGGAGACTTCCTTAACTTATTTTCCAGTCTTACTTTTTTGTTTCATCAATTATATTTTAATATTTCAAGAGTTCTTTTTGGCTTTCTATATGTTTTGGTAGTGTCTTGTTTTTATTTCATGGATGCAATATCTTCTCATCTTTGTGAAATTAGACTTTTTAAAAGATTTTCTTTTGTTTCTTCCATGGTCTCTGTTTCATTTGAGGTTTTCCTGTATTTCAGGTTGGAGGCTTTCCTCAAATATGTATTAATCTTGGGCTTTTTGTTCATATTTAAGACTGATGAATGAATGTATCAGTGTATCACAATCTGGATCTAATCAATCAGAAGCTGAATACAAACTTCTGCATGAGGGGTTTCAATTTGGGTGATTAGGTTGAGACCACACTTTTTTCTGCTGGGGGATCCCAGCTTTTAATATTTATAAGTCTATTCTCCCGGGATAGTTAATTTCATGATATAGAATGAAATCTTATATCCTCCACAAACCTGGAGTGTATAACATGGTGCCCATTTTCAGAGGTTCACTGGAGAAGCGGGCTTAGTGTCTTACTGTTCTGAGAATGAGTTTTCTCACTTTGTTTTTGTATGGCTGTGCCTGGTGTCCCCATGTTCTATGTAACTTTGATTGAAACTGGTGTCTTTTCTGAGGGTTGGGCAATGACAGTCACTTGGCTATACATATAGTAGGTAGGTTCTAAGGCATCCGGGGCACCTAAACTGCCTTTTATTTAGACTTTCAACCAATTACCCTCTTTGCAGCCCCACTTGTGCCCTCATTTTCTGAGATAGCCAGTAACTCTAATTCTTGAGCCCTGCTGGGATTCTGTGGCACAAATTTTCTTCTGGCGTTCTGCTAATTTAGGCAACTGTCTTTCAATCATGTGCTTTCCAGATTGGGGGGAAAACAAACAAACAAAAAAAAACTTGCTTTCCTTTCCTTCCTGTGCTCTTTCTTTGAGGGTTTATGACTTTCATCTATTTACTAGAATATTAGTAAGGCCTCTCGACAGAGAGAATGTAATTTATGTGTTCAACTGGCCACATTCTAAAATTAACTCAATAAATCCTCTAAAACACAACTTTCTTTTTCTTTTACACACTACAGAAAGAACATGAGTAATACATTTCTAGGTAATGTCAGAGTTCTTCATTCATCACAAATTTTCATATTCCTTTTTCTCCAACAACCTTGTACTGTTTTTCATCATGAAGTATTTCAAATAAAACACTATGTACGCATATTGTACTTAGCAATCTTTCATTTATCTAGAAGTTTTTTTATCCAGTAACTGGGACTTTTAAAAATACAGTTGAGAGTCAACAGGAAATGAAAAAGACTTCTGAGATAATAAATGATGTCATTGCTCATCTAACATTTGAGTACCTAACACATACATAACCAAGGGAGCAGACTGATGCTTTGCTCATCCTCAGGCTTTTGTTCAGACCCTAAAGACTCTAATTTTACAAAACTAACAAGATGTGGTTTCTTGGTTTATAGAAACAGAAGGAATAATATAAAAGAGAAAAATGGGCCGGGCACAGTGGCTCACGCCTGTAATCCCAGCACTTTGGGAGGCCGAGGTGGGCGGATCACGAGGTCAGGACAGAGATCATCCTGGCCAACATGGTGAAACCATGTCTCTACTAAAAATACAAAAGTTAGCTGGGCATGGTGGTGCGTGCCTGTAATCCCAGCTACTTGGGAGGCTGAGGCAAGAGAATCGCTTGGACCTGGGAGTCGGTGGTTGCATTGAGCTGACATCATGCCACTGGACTCCAGCCTGGTGACAGAGAGAGACTCCATCTCACAGAAAAAAAAAAAAAAAATAGAGAAAAATGGTGACCATTTTACAGGTAGGCAGTAGCAAAATGTGATACTAGTTCTGGAAGAACAAGAAAAGACAGATATGAGAATACAAAAGGCATTGCGATCTGGGGACAGACTGAATCATCTTTATTTCCTATGAAATTAGGATTTACTACAAATCAGTGTTAACTGCTAATTCTCAAAATGACACCCTTAAGAGGTCAAGAAAAGGTTAAAATATGAGCCACACTTATGAGGGTAGTGGGCGAAGAATGAAAACTAATGTTTACTAAGTTTTCTACCAGGCCAGGTTCTTAATCATTTTCCTTATATTATCTCATTTAATTTTTACAGACTAGAAATCAAAGTTCAGAGACATCAAGCAACGTGTCCAAGTCTTACAACTACTGAATGGAAGAGCTGGGAGTTGAACCCAATCTGCTAAGACTCTAAAGCCCATGTGGTTTCCCTTACCCCACAGTGACTCCCTCCCATTGGGCATCTCTTTTACTGAGAGTTGTGTAGAAGCTATGTCTGGGGGAGGATGTGAAAATGGGTCATGGGCTAAAACACTTCCTTACTGATGTCTCTTCCATTCAAAAACTAGGGGTTTCACATGAGCTTTACTCTTGGCCAAAAGATTAAGAATATAGGCTAGGCGTGGTGGCTCACACCTGTAATCCCAGCACTTTGGGAGGCCAAGGCAGTGGATCACGAGGTCAGGGGTTCAAGACCACCCTGGCCAACATTGTGAAACCCTGTATCTACTAAAAATACAAAAAATTAGCCAGGCATGGTGGCAGGTGCCTGTAATTCCAGCTACTTGGGAGGCTGAGGCAGGAGAACTGCTTGAATCTGAGAGGCGGAGGTTGCAGTGAGCCGAGATTGTGCCATCGCACTCCAGCCTGGGTGACCGTGAGAGACTCTGTCTCAAAAAAAAAAATTAAGAATGTATTTATGGGCTGTTGGGATAGTTCTGGGTGAAACATACTAATCTCATTATTTAGAAACTGTAAATGGGGTTTGGGGACCATATGCTACCTCCTCGTCTGCTCCAAGAAAATAAGCTCAATGTAAAGCAAATCAGATATATAGTTTTACACTATTCTTATATTCTCTGCCTATAGCTGACTGGCAACTTTGGATTTTCTGTCTCACTGGGGGCTTTGTGCTTAATTTTACAAACACCATTTTGTCAGTTGCTCATAAAGTAAACACAAATGGAGAAACTTCTATAACAATCTAGCAGTTACACAAAGAATCCTTGTGGCCCCGCAGAAGGCAAATCTCCCTTGTCAGGTTTGCTGGACCAAATCCTAGGATCTCAGGCCCAGGTCTAAAGGCCTTTACTCTACTGAACGGTCCTACTTGCTCACCATGATCTCCTATTTTCCAACAGTCTCACTGAGTTTCACATCCAGTTCAAGCACCGAAACAAATTTTTTCATAGAAAATTTCATATTTTTCAAGTAGATTGGCCCTTTCATTGTTAAAAATAGTGTTTTTTTGCTTGCAACCTTTGGTAAAATATTTTTTGGTCTGTCTCAGAGGACATTTTATTCAAATGGTCCCAGAAATTCTCCTTGTCCCTTTGTATAGATTTTTCTTTTGCTGGGTTTAAGTTATTTTACAGGAATGTTGTAATAGAAAACCAATGCTTCATCTAGAAAAGAATTTCAAAACTGCCAGAATTAAGGTAAGGAGGGGCTCATCTTCAGTGAGACAAAATGATTTTTTTTTTTTTTAAAGATAGAGTCTTGCTCTGTCACCCAGGCTAGAGTGAAGTGGTGCAATCTCTGCTCACTGTATTCTCCACCTCCCTAGTTCAAGCAATTTTCATGCCTCCCAAGAAGCCGGCATTACAGGTGTGTGCCATCAGGCCCAGCTAATATTTTAGTAGAGATGGGGTTTCGTCATGTTTGTCTCAAGCTCCTGGCCTCAAGCAATCCGCCCACCTCAGCCTCCCAAAGACCTTCTAGTCTTAAAAATGAGATTTGACAAAAAGAAACTTTAAGAAGGTATCTATACTGTAAATGACATTTTATTCAAAGCAGTATACTGCCCTGCTGTCTTTCATGTAGTTGGGTATCATTGTTACTTGCCAGAGGTAAAATAGCTCACTTGTGAGCAGCCTGCTCTTTTGGGACACCTTTAATACATGAAATACACACTTATGTGAGTTCTGATATCTGCTTATAGAGCAACACTTGAGTTTGAACTTACTTTCAGCACAGCTGCTGGGCCAAGGGCGTGTCCTTTGGGCAAGGTGTGCAAGCAGCCTCCTCCCTTCCCCCACTCTGCTCTATTACACACCTGACTTACCTGAGTCTGGAACACATTCCATTCTGGGGTGGGTGGTCTGTGGAGGAGCAGGGGAAGGTTACCTTCCCAGCACGCATCAGTGTTTGT
Source organism: Mandrillus leucophaeus (assembly GCF_000951045.1). Taxonomy (NCBI): domain Eukaryota; kingdom Metazoa; phylum Chordata; class Mammalia; order Primates; family Cercopithecidae; genus Mandrillus; species Mandrillus leucophaeus. The sequence goes on from NW_012102488.1 coordinate 802,875, forward strand.
AACTACCACTTGCTGGTATGTACCAAGCCTGGCCTGGGAAAGAGAGCTATGTAGCTTCTGGTCCTTCTGAATCTCTCATCCCTCAGGCAGAAATCTAAAACCATGCTTTCTTTTCAAATGGATGAAAGGTATTTCCTTTAGAATATTTCTTTAGAATACCCTAGAGTGGTCATTATCCTACTCTTATTATACAGTGATTTCACGTACATAATCTTATTGCAAAACTTCCCATTCCCCTCAAAAGATATTTGACCTTTTAAAAATCTGTAGATATTTCATACAGTTTCAGATATAGAAAAAATCTTAGAATCAAATCTTTTCATTTTATCTTTGGGGAAACCAAGGTCCAGAGGAGAAAAAGACTTCCTTGAGGATACAGAAATCATCAGGGCTGGAACAGATACTGGTGCCGATTCTCTAAACTTATTCCAAAATGAAACCCAATGTTTATAGGACCAAGCCCTGAATCAAAATGTTTTCAGCAAAGTTAAATTAAAAGTCATTATAACTTTTAAAAGTCAAGCATGTATTCTTTTTTCCCATTGCCAAAGCGGTTTCAAATACTTTCAACATTCTTGTTTGCAATACAGAAAGATGCTTTTTATTAGTAACATAAATCTATTGTTCTGTAATGTGATTCCATGAGAGAAAATTAAATTAGTAATTACTGGTCATTCTGTATAACTACTTTTTTGTATTCTGAAGATAGGTTTACATATTTTCAAGCTGTACAGTGTATACAGAATGGTCAGAATATGAATTAGGTTCACTGAGAACCAATAAGAGATTGTTTAGAAAACTGTCAAGACAGTGTCAGAGTATAGAAAAAAAAGGCAAAAAATGTGCAAAGGCTCCAGCAGCAGACACAAGTTCTTACATTGTTGGCCTCATTTCCTATACCAAATGGTCATTAAACATGAAACAGTCTTTTTGCCATAGATATTTATAAAACGTGTATGCCCATGTTATATTATGCATAAAAACAGAACTGATGCTTGAAAATATAAAAGGAAATCACATAGAAGTGGCTAGTAGTTTTCCACTATTATCTTTTAAAATCCCCTCCCCCCCCCCTTTTTTTTTTTCAGACGGAGTCTCACTCTGTCGTCCAGGCAGGAGCGCAGTGGCACAATTTTGGCTCACTGCAAGCTCCGCCTCCTGGGTTCACGCCATTCCCCTGCCTCAGCCTCCCGAGTAGCTCGGACTACAAGCGACCGCCACCATGCCCGGCTAATTTTTTGTATTTTTAGTAGAGACGGGGTTTCCCCGTGTTAGCCAGGATGGTCTCGATCTCCTAACCTCATGATCCGTCCACCTCGGCCTCCCAAAGTGTCGGGATTACAGGCGCAAGCCACCGCGCCCAGCCTATTCTCCTTCTTTTTATGCCCCAAATAATGTTATGACAATATTAAAGACACTGCAATTAATCCTAAATATCATTACCTTTTCTAACGTATTTATGCCTTTGAGCCTATTTTAATGCAGCCAAAATCCTAACAAGATAAAATGTCAGCAAACTTTATAGTGTATGCCTTAGTGGTCACGATGCTTGCAAAACTCTTTGTTATACATGTTGAATCATATACTTCCTCTGCTCAACACATTCCCTGGTATCTCATTTCCTGCAAACTAAAAGCTCCAAATCTCATGATGCCCAAGGAAGTCCTTCTGATCTATCTTATACCTCCATTACTCTCCAAATTAATATACTCAGTCAGTCTGTCTCTTGCTCACATTCTGATATTTCCTCTGTCTGGAATGCCCTTCCCCCAGGTAACCTCATGACTAATTTCTCCGCTTCTTCTAGGTCTCTATTCACATGTCATCTTATCCATAAGTTGTGCCAGAGTATCCTATTTAAAGTAACATTTCTCTCCCGAAACCTATCTTCCCTTTCTTGCTTACTCAACTTTTTCTTCCAGTGCAATAGCTACCTCCTGACATACTGTACATTATTTCCTCTCTCTCTCAATCAGAATATAAGCTCTACAAGGGCAAGACTTTGTCTTGATCACTGCTACAATCCCAGTGCCTAGAACAACATGAGACATGTAGTAGATGTTCAATAAATATTTTTAAAATGCATGTAGACACTGATTTTCACTAAAAAATTCACCAAACCAATAACTGTGACATTTAGAAGGTCCAAGGTAAAGAGAAAACCAGCTTTAAATATATATATATATTTATATATACATATATACACACACACATATATATACATATATATATACACACACACATATATATATATATATATATATATAGTATTTAGTCATCCTGGGCAAAGCTGTAAAGTGAATTAAAGGAAGAAAGGAATTTTGAGCGCAAAACCCTTCTCTATGCAATATCCTATGTGTTCACCTCTTACTCCTGTTTCAGTTATTGCAGTCTATGAGAGGTATCTTTTCTTTTCTCCACCCCCTAAAATACGTTATGTGCCTCACTGTAATTCCCAAACACCTTGTACATGCTGTGCTTTACTGCAGCACTCGTTACACTACATTTTAAATGTCTCTTACTGGTTTTTTCTACTAAACTGTGAGCTACAATTTGTCTCTGTAGTTCCAATGCCTAAATATTTGTCCAATGAAAGAATGAGTAGGTTTTAGAGGCATTTACAAAGCAGCTTTGGTGTGTTGGGAGCACTTTCCTGGGAGGCCTGAGTCTCTCTCATTCTATCTTAGCCACTGCTACCAGCATGACTTGTGTGTATCCAGTTCCTTATGTATAAAATGAGGACATTCAGCCTTAAGCAGTATTTACTGAGAGTCCACCGTAAGATGGCAAGCTAGGTCCCTTTATATATATATATATCTCATTAAATGTTTATAGCTACCCTATAGTATATCTATTATTATGCCTTCTATGCAAATGAGAAAACAGAGGCTCACAAAGGTTAAGCAACTTACACAAGATCTTGAAGTCAGCAAATAATGGAGCAGCTTCTCAAATTCAAAACATCTGACTCAATGTTAGGTGATATACCCTAACACCATTGTATCTTTCCTGATATAAGGATGGACTTGTTAATCTCTGAGACTTCTTTTAAGTCGCAGATTCTATGATTCTGTAGGTCTTTATTTATGATCATTAAGTTATTCAAGTAATCTATCTGGAATACAGGCAAAACCCAGGAAATAATTTAAAAAACCAATGAAAAAGGTGGTGGGGGCATGTGTATTGATGCAAATGAGAGGACAGATAAACAGCGAAAGTTGGGGTAAAAAAATAACACCACCACCGAGGGAATCACCATCTAATAATAATGCTAGATGGCAGGCCTCGAAGAATGGAGAAAATCAGAGACTCCCAGAGTTGGAAAGCCCCAAGGTGATTATCTAGTTCATCCTCCTAAACAGTGCAGGGGTTCCTTAATACAAGAGATCTTCAAAACATTTGTGAAAAATGTGTATTCTGGAAAAACTATGCATGGATTTCAATTATTTCTGTACCAAAATAAACTTATACTAACTTGTTATAACATGTCTGATGAGGCTCTAGTTGGAGGCACAAAGAAAGATAAGACATCAATTTGAAAAGATCTCCTATAAGAGCAAGATGAATTCTGCTAACATTGAAGCAAGAACAAACATCAAATTTATGGTGAAGCTTGGGTGGAAGAATTGTGAAATCACTGGTATTTAACAAAAAGTTTATGGGGACAATGGCCCAAGGAAATCAGCAGTTTACAAATGGATAACTTGTTTAGGGACATGATGTTGAAGATGAAGCCTGCACCAGCAGACCATCCACATCAATTTATAAGGAAAGAATTCATTTTGTGCTCTAATTGAAGGTGACTGATGATTAACAGCAGAAACAACAGCTAAAGGAGGAACTAAATAACCAGAGCAAAGAAACTAAAAACCTTGAAAAAAGAATGGATGAATGGATAACTAGAATAATCAATGCAGAGAAGACCTTAAAAGAATTGATAGAGATGAAAACCATAACACGAGAACTACGTGACAAATGCACAAGCTTCAGTAAC
>NW_012102488.1:812813-833612 GCF_000951045.1 Mandrillus leucophaeus
GGGGAGGGATAGCATTAGGAGATATACCTAATGTAAATGATGAGTTAATGGGTGCAGCACACCAACATGGCACATGTATACATATGTAACAAACCTGCACGTTGTGCACGTGTAGCCTAGAACTTAAAGTATAATAATAATAATAATAAAAAGAAAGAACAGATACAAAATTCTATGGAGACAGCGCATTTCTTAAGCTCTCCGGCTTATTTATTCCCGTCAATAATTCAATTGCTGTCTTTACATTGCTGCCTATTGGAAAGAGTATTTTTTTCCCTTCTAAATCTAGTACAATGAAGTAAAAGATGAAGTATATCCTTTACCTAGACTCACCAATTGACAACATTTTGCCACACTTGTAAAAGCATATATATACATATATATATATATTTTGAGACAGAGTCTTGCTCTGTTGCCCAGGCTGGAGTGCAGTAGCCAAATCTCGGCTCACCACAACCTCCACCTCCCTGGTTCAGGCGATTCTCATGCCTCAGCCTCCTGAGTAGCTGGGATTACAGGTGTGTGCCACTAAGCCCAGCTAATTTTTTGTATTTTTAGTAGAGACAGGGTTTTGTCATATTGCCCAGGCTGGTCTTGAACTCCTGGGCTCAGTGATCCAGCCACCTTGGCTTCCCAAAGTGTTGGGATTACATGCGTGAGCCACTGCACCTGGCCTGCAAAAAACATATTTTAAAAATAAATTTTATTGTAAAATGCACCCATTTGAAGAGTACACTTCGATTAATTTTGACATATATGCACCTATGTAAGAACCATCATAATCAAGATACAGAACACTCTGATCATCTCCAAAAGTTTCCTTGTGCCCCTTTGAAGTCAATGTTCCCTTTCGCCCCTGTGTGTATAGGCAATCACTGATCTGCTTTGTATTATAAATGACTTTGCATTTTCTAGAATTTTAAATAACTGCAATCATACAGTAGGTAGATTTTTGAATCTGGCTTTCTGCAGTATGAATAATATTTCCATGAATTCTGAATAATTCATCCATGTTGTATCAATAGTTCACTCCTTTTTATTGCTAAATTCTCCACTATGAATATACCTCAATTTATCAATTCACCTGTTCGTGGACATGTGTGTTATTTAGAGATTTTACTTATGAATAAGGATGCTAAGATCACTCCTGTACAAGTCTTTTTGTAGAGAAATGTTTTTCATTTTTCTTGGAGAAATAGCTAGGAGTGGGATTGCTGGGATGTAGGGTAAGTGTATGTTTATAAGACACTGCCAAACTTAAAGCACACTTTATAAAACACAGGAGTTTGTTAAACTATATTGTCAAGGTTTAAGAGAAAGCAAGTTATCTTTCAACGAATACAGCTACATACTGAAGTGTGGTCTATGTTAAGACTTTCGTCATGGTCAGAAGCGTTAATGAGACCTAATATTGCTGCTTTGTCCTCTCTAAACAGACTGCTTTAACAGGTAAGAATGAACGGAACAAGAGCAGAGGCCAACCATAAAGAACCATTTCCCACATCTCATAAAACCCCAAGAGGAGTGGGAAAGGGCACAGAAACAGGAACTTAGCTGTGTGTATGACCTTAGAATGTCTGATATTACTATTTTCTTTCATTTACTTGAAAAGACAGTAAATGCTTCATGCCTTGCTATATCTAAATACAAACATGACAACACTGGGATGTAAGCTTAAAGAGGGTAGGCTGTGACTGCATTATTATAGGGTATTGGGAAAGGTCTAACCAGGGTCTATCTGTATTTGCCATTCTAATTTCTACACATACCCCCAGAGCTGATCCACTTCTCTTTTCCTCTCCATTTTATCTCCTTCCTTAACCTCCCTCTTCTCTCTGTCTCATTCTTCTTCTAGTTCCTACTCTTGTCTTCCTTTTAGTCCCACTCTTCCATTTTTTCTCATCTCTCTGCTTTCTGAGTATATGTACACATGTGTATTGTATGAATCTTACTCTTGTTAGGTTTCTTAATTTCAAGATTCTGTTCTCAGTCTTTCCAAATGGCAGTTATCAAGTCTTGTATTTCCAGGCTTGTTAGACACAAAGGAACAGAACTACTCCCTTGCATTGCTGATCCTGGTCTTTGTGCCTTTCAATTGTAGTAATCTTTCCCCTGAAGCTATACTGTGAACATTCTACACAAGACACCTGGGACACTACGGGTTCCCCACCTGGCTACTGGGATTGCCCATTTTCCTAAATCTCCATATTAAATGACATCAGTGTTGTGTTCAAATTGGCACAAAGTATACACTGAATAGCTGTCATCCCCTTTGAAGAATTTTCATAGTATGAGTTAGGTGTTTTACAAATTCCCCTGCAAGGATTTTAAATGTGTTTCAATGATAGAGCTAAACAGTCTACTATGAAAGCTTCACTTTCCTTTCACAAGAACAATCACTTTCCCATAAGGAAAACTTTTTAAGTTGAAGGCCGTATTTCAGCTCCAAGAAATAAGCCCTAGTTTTAAGTTTTTCTGTGTTTCAGCTATTGAGATCAATGTATGTAGCTGATGGAAATGACCAAACTCTTATCAACTCATTCCAGGTTTCCAAAACTTTTATTTCTGTATTTTGCTAAAATATTTGTGTGTTTTTATGTGCATATAGCCCCAAATATTAGAATAACTGCAAGTATAGTTCAAATAACTTTTTTTTTTTTTTTTAGAGATAGAGTTGCCTGGGGTAGAATGCATTGGTACAATTATAGCCTACTGCAACCTCTAACTCTTGGGCCCAAGTGATCCTTCTACCTCAACCCACTGAGTGGCTGGGACTACAGGTGTGTGCCACCAGGACCAGCTAAATTTTTAAAGAATGTTTGTAGTGATGGGGTCTTGCTATGTTGCCCAGGCTGGTCTCAAACTGCTGGCCTCCAGTGATTGTCCTGCCTCAGCCTCCTGAGTTGCTGGGATTACAGGTGAGAGCTACCGAACCCAGCTAAAAGGACCTTTTTCCCTGAACCTTGTGAGGATACTCACATGATGCCCCCTCACCACTAAATACTTTTGTGTATTTCCAATGAATGGACATTCCCCTACATTACAATATATTCATCAGTCAGGAAATTAACACTGATTCTTTGTCACCATCTAAACCTCAGAGCCCATTCAAAATTTGCCAGTTGTCCCATTAATGTCATCTAGAGCAAAAGGATCTGGTTCAGAATCGTGTTCTAACAGGTTGTCATGTCTCTTATTACTACCAGTCTAGAAAACTCCTCAGTGACTCCTTGAACTTTTATGATTTTTAGACATTTGAAGATTACAGGTTATTCTGAAGAATGTCCTAAAATTTGGGTATGTTGGATGTTTCCTCATAATTAGATTAAGATTATATTACCTATGGCAGAAATATTACAGAAGCAATGCTGTGTTCTTTTCATTGCAGCCTATCATGTAGCAGACAGTTCTGATTTGTGCATAACTGATACTCTTTGATCATTTGGCAAGGTGGTGTGTGCCAGGTTTTCTCACTAGAAAGTTGCTCTTTTACTTTGTAATTAATAACAATTTTGTAGGAATATACTATACTTTTAAATTAGGCAAATATCCTGTTTCTCAACAAACATACATTCTTCTTGGGAAATGGGTATGGCACAAGAAAATAAATATTTCTCTCTCATTGGTAAAAAGTAGCAGAAACATACTTGGAGAATGATCTGAGATACAGGTCTTCCTGCTTAAACTAACAGATCAGTTATTGTTTGTGTCTATTTAAAATACAGGGCATTATTTTCCAAAATGTAGTAGTATAATAAGTACATTATTTCCCCATATTTGAAACCAGAGAGACAAGCAAGCATCTACAGGGCAAGAGCTGAGGCTATGTCCTATTACCACTAACTTAGTATCCTTCACAAGTGGATCCCCACTTATGTCAGCAGCTAGAGCTCTCACCACTTAGCACTCATCCCCCTTCCTTTGACTTGGGTTATAAACCTTGCTAAGGATGATTTTTTTTTCTCATCGTTTTCCTAGATGATCACATTACTACTCATCCTTCAGGTCTCAGATATTAGTAATATTTAGATATTACTTTGTCTAGGAACTTTGACCCCTGAAAATCAGCACTGCCTTGACTCATCATAATCCTTAAATATACTGTATTTGACTGCTTGTTTGAGCTATCCACTGATCATGAATTCCAAGAACACTACAACTGTGTCTTTAATTTTTTAAGTAAAATTTAAATAATTTAATGGGAATAATATCAATACATTTAATTTATTTTTGGCTCTTCAACTATCTCATTCCCCATCTCCCTAATCTAGTAACCACTATCATGATTTTGTGTTTATCATTCCCTTGCTTAAACAAAGATTTTATCACATAAATGTGTCCCTAGAGAATATAACATTTAGTTTTGCTTGCTTTCACATTTTGCAAAAATATCTCATTTTCATAATTCATTGAATTTACTAATATTTTTAGAATTTTGACATCTTGGTTCATTAGAGAGACTGGCCTGTAATTTTTTTTTCTTGCACCATCTTTGTCTGGTTTTATTACCAAGGTTATAGTGGTCTCGAAAAAATGAACTGCGAAGAAATCACACGTTTTATCTTCCTGGCATAGTTTAATATTGAAATGATCTTGTTCCTGGAACATTTGCTGGAAGTTAGCTGTAGCATTATCTAGGCCTGGTGCTTTTTTTAACAGACAGATTTTAAATAACTAATTTATTTAACTGTTAAAAAATTATTCAGGCTTTCTATTTCTTCTTGAGTTGGTCTGGTGAGTTATATTTTTCTAGGAATTTAAATTCGTTAAAGCTTTCAAATGCACTGGTATAAAGCTGTTCAAAGTATTTTCTTAACTTTTCAATTCTTCCTCAACCTATAGTTAAATTTCCCATTTTATTCATTATTTGTGCCTCTTGTTTGTTCTTGATCAATTCTAATTTATGAAGCCTAAGTATTTAAGCTTATACCTTTTTTATGGTTTTGCTTTAACTGCATCCCAAACATTTTGATACGCAGTTTTTTCATTGCTATTTCCATTCCTCCAGCTTTACTGGGGTATAGTTGACAAGCAAAAATTGTATATACTTCAGGTGTACAACTCGATGTTTTGATTTCACTATTTTTCCATTTTAAGTTTTAAAAACTTGTGATTTACTCTATCGCTCTTGAGTTTATTACGGGAATCTCTAAATTTCTAAATGTATATATGGACCTTCATCTTCACTGGTTTCTACCTTAACTGCATTGTATTCAGAATGCACTAATTGTATAACACTTCTATTTAAAGGTATAAATTTTCCTCTAAGCACTGTTTTTTTTTTTTTTAAGAGCTGGGGTCTCGCTATGTTGCCCAGGCTGGAAATCACAGGTATTATCATAATGCACCACAGCCTTGAACTCTTGGGCTCAAGCAATTCTATCTCAGCCTCCTGAAAAGCTGGAATTATAGGTGTACACCACCACATACCTAGTATTTTTTAGCTTTTAAAAATTTAATTTTTAATTTTTATTTTAAGTTCTGGGATACATGTGCTGAATGTGCAGGTTACATAGGTATACATGTGCCATGGTGGTTTGCTGCACCTACCAACCCGTCATCAAGGTTTTAAGGCCCGCGTGCATTAGGTATTTGCCCTAATGCTCTCCCTCCCTTTGCCCCCCAACCCCTGACAGGCCCCGGCGTGTGATGTTCCCCCCTCACCGTGTCCATGTAATTTCATTGTTCAGCTCTCACTTATGAGTGAGAACATGTGGTGTTTGGTTTTCTGTTCCTGTGTTAGTTTGCTGAAGATGATGGTTTCCAGCTTCATCCATGTCCCTGCAAAGGACATGAAACCATTCTGTTTTATGGCTGTGTAGTATTCCATGGTGTATATGTGCCACATTTTCTTTATCCAGTCTATCATTGATGGGCATTTGGGTTGTTTCCAAGTCTTTGTTATTGTAAATAGTGCTGCAATAAACATACGTGTCCATGTGTCTTTACAGTAGAATGATTTATAATCCTTTGGGTATATACCCAATAATGGGATTGCTGGGTCAAGTGGTATTTTTGATTCTAGATCCTTGAGGAATTGCCACATTTTCGTCCACAATGGTTGAACTAATTTACACTCCCAACAGTGTAAAAGCGTTCCTATTTCTTCACATCCTCGCTAGCATCTGTTGTTTCCTGATGATATATTTTCATTGAAAATATTTTTCAGTTCAAAATATTTTCTCATGTCTTTGTGAATTTGTAGATACATAATATTGAGTTCTAACTTCATCCCACTGTCTTCAGAGAACATATTTTCTATTATTTCAAGCTTCTTACATGTATTAAAACTGTCTTATGATCCATCATATAGTGTATCTTGAACATCCTCAGTATGCTCAGAAAGAATGTGTGTATTCTACAGTTGCTAGGTGCAGTGATCTATAAATATCAATTAGGTCAAAGTGGTTGATAATGGTATTGTTCATGTCATGTATATCTTTATTGATTTTTTTGGTCTAGTTATTTTATCAGTTGCTGAAAGAGATCTGTTAAAATATCCATCTATGAGAATAGAAATTCTCATATGGAAACTGTTTCTGTCTTCCTTATATTCTGTCAATTTTTGCTTCATGTATTTTGTACTATACACATTTATGACTATTAGATCTTCCTGTTGATTTGATATCAATAGGCAATGCCTCTTTGCATCTACTAATACAGTGATATTAAATTCTACTTTGATATTAATATAGCTAATTATCTTCTTATGCTTACTATATATGTTTTATCCACTTACTTTCAACTTATATTTATATGGGTTCAGTCTTTGTATTTTAAATGCATCTCATGTAGATAGAGCACATGGTTAGTCTTTTTATCCATTCCAACAATTTCTATCTTGCAACCGGAGGGCTTTACACTTTTTTTTTTTTTTTTTAAATACAGAGTCTCGCTCAGTCACCCAGGCTGGAGTGCAGTGGCACGATCTTGGCTCACTGCAACCTCTGCCTCCTGGGTTCAAGTGATTCTCCTGCCTCGGCCTCCTGAGTAGCTGGTACTACAGGTGCCTGCCACTACGCCCAGCTAATTTTTTTTGTATTTTTTAGTAGAGATGGGGTTTCACCGTGTTAGATAGGATGGTCTCCATCTCCTGACCTTGTGATCCGTCAGCCTCCGCCTCCCAAAGTGCTGGGATTATAGGCATGAGCCACGGCACCCAGCTGGCTTTACACATTTAATTACTGACACCTTGGGTTTAGGTCTACTGTTTTATTATTTATTTTCTGTTTGTTCTCTCTGTGTTTTATTCTCTAATTCCTCTTTTCCTTTTTCTTTTGGAATATTTGAATATATTTTAGAATCCCATTTTAATTTACTATTGGCTTCTAAGTTATTTTGCTAGTGGTTGCTTGAAGGAGTTACAATACACAACCTTAACTTCTCACAGTCTCCTTAAGCTGGTATTGTAGCACTGTGGCTATACAATCGTTGTCTAGACTAACGTCCAGCAGAATTTCCCCTATGTTTTCTTCTAGCAGTTATATAATTTACCTCTTTTGTTTAGGTCTCTAATCCATTTTGAGCTGATTTTTGTACATGGGGAGAGATAGGGGTCTAGTCCCATTATTCTGCATGTGGTTATCCAGTTTTCCCAGCACTACTTATTAAAGAGGAAGTCCATTCCCCAATGTATGTTCTTGGCATCTTGTCAAAAATCAGTTGGCTGTAAATAAGTGAATTTATTTCTGGGTTCTCTTTTCTGTTCCATCGATCTGTATGGCTGTTTTTATACCAACATCATGCTGTTTTGGTTACTATGGCCTTGTAATATATGATTTTTTTTTGTTTCTATGAAAAATGAAATTGGTGTTTTGATAGGGATTGCACTGAATCTGTAGGTTTCTTTAGGTAGTATAGTCACTTTATTACATTAATTATTCTGATCCACGAGCATGAATATCTTTCCTGGGTCCTCCTCAGTTTCTTTCTCAGTGTTTTGTACTTTTCCTTGCAGATGTCTTTCACCGTTTTAGCTAAATTTATTCTGAAGAATTTTATTTTTATAGCTGTTATAGATGGAATTTCCTTCTTAACTTTTCAGCTATTTCATCATTGGTGTATAGAAATGTTACTGATGTTTATAAGTTGATTTTGTATTCTTCAACTTTACTGAATTCATTTACCAGATCTAAGAGTTTTTGGTGGAGTTTGGGTTTTCCTAAATATAAGATCATGCCATCTGCAAATGGGGACAATTTAACTTCCTTTTCTGAGCTTCTTGAATCTGCATATTTATGTCTTTCACTAAAACAGGAAAATATTTTAGCCATTATTTTTTACAAAAAAAATGTTCATGTCTCATTCTCTCTCTCTTCTCCTTTTGGATATCCAGTGATATGTATGTTACACTGTTTGATATTGTCTTATAAGTCTCTGAGGCTCTATTCCCTTTTAAATTATCTTTCCATTCTTCAGACTACATTAATTCCTATTGATGTAACTTCAAGTTTAATGACCCTTTCCTCTGTCATCTCCAACCTGCTGTCAAACCCATTTAGTGAATTTTTAAAAATATAAAACTTTTGTAAGCAATTTTAGGCTTCTCCTAACTTTCCTTAATGTTAATATCCTACACAACTACAGCACAATTACCAACACCAGAATATTAACACTTGCTCAAAACAATGAATTTATCTACTGACCTTATAAGAGTTTTGCCAGTTTCCCCACTAATGTTCTTTTTTTCAGTCCAGGATCCAATCCAAGATTCCACAAAGAATTGTCATACCTCTTTAGTCTCCTCTAATCTGTTTTTCAGTCTTTATATTTGAAATAGCTGTGGTTAGTTATTCTGTAAAATGCCCCTCAACTTTTGGTCTGATGTTTTTTCACAATTTGATGGTGGTTATGCATTTTTGCCAAGCATATCATAGAAGTGATGCTGTGAGCTTGTAAACATGTATTATTATCAGAGGGTACTGATGTTGACATAGCAACATCAGTAGTAGTGATGTTAGTTTTGATAACTTGGTTAAAGTGATGTCTACCAAGGTTTTCACTGTGAAGCTACTATTTCCCCCCAACCCTTGTTTTTTTTTTTTTTTTTTTAACAAAAAAAAGATTATTTTGTGGGAAATTATTTTGAAATTATGCAAATATCCTCTTTCTCATCATACATTTGTCCACTAATTTTTGCACCCACCAATGATTCTCTCCTGCAATATTTATTACTTTGGTTTTTGCCTAATGGTGATTTTTCTGTTTTTCAGAAACCATGACCTGGACCCTGGTCTTCTGAGTCCCTGACCAGGACTTCCGTTCCTATAAGTTAAAATGATGTGTCCTCATTTTCTTAAGCTGACAAATGAAACAAAGCAACAATTTTGTGACTTTAATTTTATAAGTTTAATAGTATTACTTTGGTAAGATATACTGAAAAACACTTAATTAAAAGATTTTATAACTTCTTGACGTGTCATTGTAAATTATTTAACGAATACACTGATAAATTGTATGTATGTATTTTTGGGAACCAAGGAGATTGTTAATTGAAAAATGATATACTAACCTTAAAAATGAGCTGTCCGTTAAGTAAAATAATAGAAAGTTAGCTTAGGATTTAGGAGACCTGAATTTGTATCCCAGTTACATTGGTAACAGGCTGTACAACTTGGGCAAGTATCCAACCCCACATATTTCCCATCCCTCTCCTCTTCTGAAGTCCATTATCCTCATCTATAAAATGAGTGGACTGAAATAGACTACACATTATGAAGACCTCCTCTCCAGTTTTGAAATTCTGTGTCAGTAAGACATATGGCACAGTAGACATAAACAGAGTTCACACTTTTATTGAAGGAAAAGGCAATGTGTCCTAGATATGCTGAGCAAGTACCATACTATATAGTGAGGAAAGAAGGGAACAGGATGCAACTGGAAGAGTACTGTTACCTGTAGTGTTGAGGGATTTTTGCTCCTATGTAATTAACTATGGAGTCTATGTTCTGGCAACTCAATATAAAGAAACAATGTGGTGAATGGAGAGTTCCAGGCCTTGCTGCTGTAAAGAAAATCAACAGGCATCTGGACGTCTCTACACATGACTAAGTGAAAAACAATCCCCTTGTTGTAAGGTTGCACTTAGATTTCCTTTGTTTGTACCCAGGGCTTTCTTGTCACCTTCTGAAGAGCTCACCAGCAGCCTCTCAGATTCAACAGTATCATATCAATTATTTAAGGTTAGTACATCACTTTTCAATTAACAATCTCCTTGGCTCCCAAAAATACATACACACAATTTATCAGCGTATTCGTTAAATATTTCATAAAGAACAGGTCACTATGAATTAAAAATAAGACTGCTAATAAAATATTTAATGCCTTTTAAAATGCAATGAAACATCGAGAAATTATAAATCTTTTAATTAAGTGCTTTTCAGTATATCTTACCAAAGTAATACTATTAAACTTATAAAATTAAAGTCACAAAATTGTTGCTTTGTTTCATTTGTCAACTTAAGAAAATGAGGACACATCAATTGAGCTTATAGGAAGGGAAGTCCTGGTCAGGGACTCAGAAGACCAGGGTCCAGGTCATGCTTCTGCCACTAGGTAGCTCTGTGATCCTTTTCCATATCTTAATTTGCTCATCAGTATATTGGACTGTTTAGATCTTTCCCAACATTAAAAGCTTATCTATCTGTTTTCACAGCACTCAGTAGTACTTTCACTGGTCTTTTTTTTTTTTTTTGTAAAAAGACATAAATTTTCTTTATCATTTTTAGGTGCATATTACAATATTGTTAACTATATGCACATTGTTGTAAAATGGATCTCTAGAACTTTTTCGTCTCACGTGACTGAAACTCTAAACCTATTACACAACTCTGTTTCCCCCTCTCCTTGGTCCCTGGCAACCACCATTCTACTTTGTTTCTATGAGGTTGATTCTTTTAGATATGTCATTTAAGTAGAATCATGCAGTATTTCTCTTTGTAATTGGTTTATTTCACTTATAACGTCATCAAGGTTTATACATTACAGCATATGACAGAATTCCCTTCTTTTTAAAGGTAGATTAATATTCCATTGTTTGTACTGTTGTCCCTCACTATACACAGGGGATTGGTTCAGCGCGCTCTGTGTATACCCAAATCTGCATATTCTCAGTCCTGCAGTCAGCTCTGTGGAAGCTGCATATATGAAAAGTCAATCCTCCATATGTGTGGGTTTTTGTATCCCATGGATACTGCGTTTTTGATCCATGTTTGGTTGAAAAAAAATCTATGCATAAATAGACCCACGCAGTTCAAACTTGTGTTGTTTAAGGGTCAATTATATATGCCACATTTTCTTTATCCACTCATTTGTTGATGAATATTTAGGTGTTTCCACCTCTTGGCTCTTGTGAACAATGCTGAGGTGAACATGGCAGTGCAGATATCTAGTCAAGATCCCAATTTTAATTATTTTGAATAAATACCCAGAAGCAGGACTGACGAATCATATGGTAGTTCTGTTTTTTATTTATTTTTTTTGAGGAACTTCCGTACTTTTTTCCTTAGTGGCTGCACCAAAAGTGCAAACGTTTGCAATTTCAACACACTCCCACCAATACTTATTTTCTGATTTGTTTTATAACAGCCATCCTAACTGGTATGAGGTGATATCTCATTGTGGTTTTGATTTGCATTTTCACAGTGATTAGTGATTTTGGTCATCTTTTCATATATCTGTTGTTCGTCTGTATATTTTCTTTGAAGAAATGTCTGTTTAAGCCCTTTGCTCATTTTTAATTGATTATCATATATTTTTGCTATTGAGTTGTAGTTCTTTACATACTTTGGATATTAACTTCTGACTTATTCCATTTGAGCTGCTATAAAAAAATACTGTTATAAACAACAAACAAAATTTATTTCTCACAGTTCAAGAAGTTAGGAAGTCCTGAGATCAAGATGCTGGCAGAAGTGGTGCTTTCTGGTTCACAGAAGGCGCTTTCCAGTTATGACCTCACCTGACAGAAGGGGTAAGGCAGCTCTCTGGGGCATCTTTTATAAGGGTTCTGATCCTATTCATGAGGGCTTTGCCCTCAAGATTGAATCACTTTTCAAAGGCCCCTCCTCCTAATTCCATCACAGTGGTGATTAGGTTTCAACATATGAATTCTGGGGACACAAACATTCAGCCCACAGCACCCTTTTATCAGACATGGTTTACAAATATTTTCCTTCATTCTGTACATTGCCTTTCTGCACTGTTTATTGTTTCCTCTGATGCGGAAGCTTTTTAGTTTAACATAGTGTCATTTATCTATTTTTGGCTTTTGTTGCCCCTGCTTTGGTGTCATATCCAATAAATCACTGTCAAGATCAATGTTATGAAGGTTTTCCCCTATGTTTTAATTTGGAGTTTAACAAAGTTCAAGTCTTACATTTAAGTGTTTAATCAGTTTTGAGTTTATTTTTGTGTATGGTGTAAGATAAGGGTCCAATATCATTCTTTTGCATGCAGATATCCAGTTTCCCCAACACAATTTATTGAAGACTATCTTTTTCCTGCTGTGTATTCCTGGCAATCTTGTCAAAGATCAGTTAATTGGCACTTTGAATATATCTCTCCACTCCCTTCTGGCCTGCAGGGTTTCTGCTGAGAAATATGTTGATAGTCTTATGTCTGTTCCCTAGTAAACGACAAGTCACTTTTTTGTTTTCGAAATTCTCTTACTTCTTTGAGAGTTTGACAATTTTATTATAATGTGTCTTGGTGTGTGTTTCTTTATGTTGATCTTATTTAGGGTCCTTTAGGCTTCTTGAAACTGGATGTCCATTTTCTTTCCCAGATTTGGGAAGTTTTGGGCCATTATTTAAGTAAATTTTCTGCCCATTCCTTTCTGTCTTCTTCTTGTGAACTTTCCATAATGTGCATATGGGTTGGCTTGATGGTATGCCACAAATCCCTTAGGCTTTCATCACTCTTTCGCATTCTTTTTTCTTTTTTTTCCTCTGGGTGGATAACGTCAAATAACTTGTCTTGAGTTTGCTGTTTCTTCTGCTTGACTGAGTCTGCTGTTGAACCCCTACTGTGAATTTTTCAGTGCAGTTATTATATTCTTCAGTTCCAAAATTTGTTGGTTCTTTTTTTGTGTGTGTATTTTCTGTCTCTTTGTTGATATTCTCATTTTGCTCATACATTGTTACCTTTAGCTCACAGAGCATCTTTATGAGGGTTATTCTGAATCCTTTGTCAGGTAATTCATGTCTTTGTTTCTTTAGGGTTGGTTTGTGAAGATTTATTTTGCTCCTTTCTTTGGGTCATGTTTCCCTGTTTCTTCCTACGTCTTGAAAGCTTTGTTGGGATCTGTGCACTTGACAAAAAAAGCCACTTCTTCCAGTGTTTATGAACTGGGTTTTGTAGTGTGGAAAACCCTCACTAATCAGCTCAGCTAGGGGTTCTGGGGACCTCTGCAAACTTTGGTGGGGATACAACTTCTCTAGGCCTATGTATGCACTTTCTCAACTAGAGATGCTTGCTGCTTTCTTATTCAAGTGATCATAATCTCTTCCTTCTGCTGGTATCTGTCTTTAGCACTGTGATATGGTTTGGATTTGTGTTCCTGCCCAGATGTCATGTTGAATTGTAACCTTCAATGTTGGAGGAAAGGCCTGGTGGGAGGTGATTGGATCACAAGGAAGATTTTCCCCTTGCTGTTCTTGTGATAGTGAGTTTTCACAAGATCGAGTTGTTTAAAAGTGTGTAGCATCTCCTCCTTCACTCTCTTCCTCCTTCTCCAGCCATGTAAAATGTACCTTCCCCTTCGTCTTCTGCCATGATTGTAAGTTTCTCAAGGACTGTACAGCCTGCAGAACTGTGAATCAATTAAACCTCTTTTCTTTATAAATTACCCAGTCTCAGGCAGTTCTTTATAGCAGTGTGAAAATGGACTAATACACATTGTATGTTCTCTAGTTTTATGGCAGCAAGCCTCCCTGCTCTTTGTTCTTCTCATCAGCATCCAAAGTATGCTAGCCCCAAGTCAGGCAAGACAGATAGCAGTCTCTCAGGCAGACTTCCAAAAAGCTGGGATATTGTACACATGCTCCACTCTTCTCTCTCCCTCCCAGAGAAGCTGAGAGTTGGGTGTCTTTTTTTTCTTTCTTTTTTTAAAGACAGGATCTCACTCTGTTGCTGAGGCTGGAGTGCAGTGGCACAATCATGGCACACTGTAGCTTTGAACCCCTGGGTTCCAAGTATTCAAGGTATGATCAAATTAAACTTCTTCCCCCACATCCTGGCTAACCCGGTGAAACCCCGTCTCTACTAAAAAATACAAAAAATTAGCCGGGCGAGGTGGCGGGCGCCTGTAGTCCCAGCTACTCGGGAGGCTGAGGCAGGAGAATGGCGTAAACCCGGGAGGCAGAGCTTGCAGTGAGCTGAGATCCGGCGGCTGCACTCCAGCCTGGGCGACAGAGCGAGACTCCGTCTCAAAAAAAAAAAAAAAAAAAACAAAAAACACAAAAAACTTCTTCCCCCAAATCTTCCCAATTCCCCCAAGTTAGAATGTATCATTCATTCATCAAATACTGAACAAACACCTATTATGTGCTAGGTACTCTACTAGGTTGTCTGAGCTACTTTGTAGCTCTGATAACATTATAGAACTTCTCATAGCTTCTTATAGTCATTAATATTTGCATATGCAATTTCTTTCTTCCTTAACTGTGGGCTTCTAGAGTGATGGAACTGTGTCCAATTCACCTCTATAACCCAGGCATCTGTACAATGTTTTGGAAATAGTAATTAAAATGAAATACAAGAGTGCCAAAACAAACTCCAAGTGGCTAGAAGAAAAACGTCTCCTAAACCATCTGGGTTTGTGAAACAACCAGAAAGACTGAAGTAGCTGATGATAATCAGTTGTCTTATAAATAACACCAGATCACAATTAATTAGCTTCTTTTATGCTTTTTTCTATTTTTGTTGGAAAATGTATTGATCACTATTTTTTCATCCCTTATTTCAAGGATACTAACAAGTCAGTGGTCCATGTTTCAGTGACATGTAAATTAAAACTGGTTAGCAAGAAAAATGAAAATACATTCAAGTGATTTTCAGAAACATAAAAATCACCATCACCAACCACCCCAAACCAGGAAACACATCCTCCTTTACTCACTGCCACAAACCCAGTCACAGCAACAATAAGAATCGACGGCGATAAAATAAAGAGCCCAAAAGGAACGAAAAAACTCAGAAAGTTCCATGTATAAGGAAAAAAAGGATAAAATGTGTTTGGCAAACTAATGTCCCAGGATCCCAGTTCCAAACTGAGCAAAATTGATGGGCAGAATAAACATAGAATGTGGTCAAATCCACTGAGAGATTAAAAGCTTTTCTGAGGTCAAGAAACCTTGGGTTACAATCAAGGTTATTCAAAGGGAACTAGGGCTTTCAAAGAAGAAGAAAATGATCAAGGTACTTACCAGTTCCAGGCCCACGGTTGGTACTTAATAAATGATAGCTATTATGAGGAGCTGAGAACTAACTCAAACGTCCCTCTTTCATGATGTCCCAGGGAGAATCACTGAATATCTTTCTCTGTGCTCCCAGAGTACTCTATACAGGCTGCCATCGTATCATTTACTGTATGTACTAGGGTCCGAATGCTGTGTCCCTCCCAAATTCACATGTTGAAATATAATGCTTAATGTGATGATATCTGGAGACAGGGCCTGTGGGAGGTAATTTGGTCATAAGGATGGAATTCTCATGAATAGGATTAGTGCCCTTATAAAAAGAGGCCAGAGAATTAGCTTGCACTCTTTTCACCATCTGGGGATAAAGTGACAAGTCAGCAGTTTGAAACCTGGAAGAGGGCCCTCACCATAACCTGACTATGATGGTACCTTGATCTTGAACTTCCAGACTACAGAATGTGAGAAATAAATTTCTGCTGTTTATAAGCCACTCAGTCTATGGTATTTTGTAATAGCAGCCTAGACTAAGACAATATGTCATCTATATTATGACACATGACATCTATATATATGCAGAACCAAGATTCTTTCTTTAAGTCTTCTTGTTCATTCCCTCACATTCCAAATGCCATTCTCTTTCATTACTTGTTCTGTTCAAAGTAATGTCTCTTCTTCCACCACCAACACAGAATAAGCTTCATGGAGTAAACTCTTCCAGATGATGCAGTATAAAATGATAGGAGAGCATGAAGTTTTTTTTTTTCATTCTTGTTTTGAAATAATATTAAGTAAACAAATATGTTGTAAAAATAGAGCATTCCTTTAACCCAGTGTCCCTTACTATTAACATCTTACAAAAACGTAGTATAATAATTGAAAGGAGGAAATTAACATTGAGCCGATAAAACAGACTGTTCTATAGATCTTACTTGAATTTCCAAGTTTTCCCATTGATGTCCTTTTTGTGGTCCAGGATCATACATTACATTTAATTGTTATGTCTCGTTACTCTCCTCCATTCTGTGACAGTTCCTCACTTTTTCCTTGTCCTTCATGATATTGACGTATTTGAAAAACATTAGTCAGTTATTGTGCAGAATGCCCCCAACTTGGGTTTGACACACCTAGCTCTGATTCTTGGTTTTCTGACTTAATATCTATGTAGCCTTGGGCAAGTCAACCTCTCTGGGACTCAAGTTTCCTCATCTGTGAAATGGAATAGTAATACTGACTTTAAGAAGCTGTTTTCAAAATTAAATGAAGCAAATATATTAAAATGCCTGGGATATAAGGCCATACAAAAAATGTTATCTTTTCTCCTTGTGCTGCCTTTCAAATATTTCTGATAGAATTTTTTTTTTTTGCTAAAATATCTTACTCATATTTTAATGCCTTATTTTTTAGACAAAATCATATATAATGTAGCCTTTGATTGATGACTCACTATCATCACTATAAAAATCCATTGCTATATTGTGCAACAGTTCCAGATCTGTATTTTTGTTGCTTTCCCTTATTGCTATTCCCTCTCAATGTCAATATGTCTGACTGTAAGGGTTTCATAATTCCATTTCTGATTTTCAGCTTGTGATGTATCAAAATTCATTTATTCACCCACACATACAGACAATGATGTACTGAATCTACTAAGTGCCAGGTCCTATGTTAGCATCTTGGAGATAGTGATAACTTACTTCCTGTCCTCATCGATTTTATGGCTAGTGGGGGAAACTGACAAGAAAATAGTTAGATACAGTTCAATGTGATCAATTCTATCAGAGATGTTAATACCTAAAATCACATAAGAAGTATACTTAACTTGAATTTGGGGGAAGAGTCAGGCTGGGGAAGATTTCATGAAGAAGGTAACATTAAGCCTTGGTTAAGGACTGCAAAATGCATAGGAATGAACGAGATAGAGGCAAAGGCTTGTAGTTTAAGGAAGAGTTATTAGAGCTGTGTGCTGAGTAAAACTAAATCGGTTCTGAAAAATAAATCTCTTGTGTTATAAACTCGCAGATTGAGAGCTATTTTGTGCCGATACCTCAGGGACTTAGAAACTTCACCAGGAAACTCCTGGCGACTCCAGTTGACATACTTAAACCTTTGGCTGTTATATTGAGCTTACCTCTTTCAACATCTGTGAACTGAAGTAAAATTTAAGGTGACAATTGGCTGCTTGTTCCCATTTCAACAATATAATGAGTTTTCCCCTTTCTAACAGAGGAGTTTTCTTTTCTAAAATAATCTAAATATCCATCAAAAAGTCCTCTTAAACTGACCCTTTTAACTTAACCTGGCAAGAGGGGTTTTGAGGCTTTCCTAACATTCTTCCTTTCTACAGTACTCATTTCTGTGGCTTTAGAGGTTTGGCTTTGCATCCAACTGATTCCAAAGACCCAGTCTAACTATGTAAATCTGTAACCTTAGCAAGTGTTATAAGTCTATTATCCATTAAATATTGGAACTTAAAAGAATTCAGTGCAAAAATTTCAAATTATTAAGTTTGTCTGCCAGTCTCTATTCTCACAGTCATCTTCACTTTCTTCTTTTTTTCCCCCCATCTGGAGAGTAAATAAGTTGAATTCTTTCAGTTTTCTCCACAGGGACTATTTCTCAAACGTCAACTGCTTCTAACTCAAAGCAATAATATTACATACCGTCAACTGGTGTATCAGGAGGTCCATTAAGAAGGTAATCTTGTTACTAAACAGAACATCAGTGCAGTTTTCTGAACAGTTATTGCAGGTGAGGTTGTAAACATTGATTGCATTGCAGAGAGACCTAAAAGAAGGAGAAAAACACCACTTATAAAACCCGAGCAGCTCTTCTTTAAACAATTAAAAATACATAAAATGAATGGTACGAAAGCAACAGGCATGAGATGGAAATCACTCTAAAAAACCAAGCCAAATACTATTAGGTACAAGGCCCATCAGCTAGATATAAAAGCTTATAATTTTCACCCAAAGCCCAGTGTTCACTGGTACGTAATAACTCTTACTAATTTCTATTAGCTGCAGTTGCAGATAATGGAAACATATTTACTAGTTTATGACAGTTTCTGAATACTCTAAGACTAGATGTCACCCAGGAACTTTGGTTCTTCAAATAATACCCAGAAAAAAAAAAGGAAAAGGGCTCTATCAAAGTTTCTGTTGCCAGATCTCCTGGTCCAGGACAAGGAAGATCATGGAAGAAGAGAGCACCCATAAGGAGAAACCAGAGGCTCTCCATGTAAGATAAGACCCCAGAGTTCTAGGGAGTGGACACCACACTGCTTGGAGGCGGAACATGGATGAGTGCCTGAGCAGCTGAGGACATCTTTCCAAGAGCGTAAAAACTGGCCTGTGTGGGCCCAAACAGTTTAAGGTCAAACTGATCAAAGAAATGTTTTTCTCTAGGAGGCTTAAAATATGCTGAAAAAAACTATAAAGCACCCAGAGCCTGAGCAATGTGAAGAAGGGGCAAGAACAACCCCAGCCCAAGCAAAGTCTGCCTGCTGCTGCATTCCTGCATCCTTGGCCTATGTCCTGTCGCATCACTGCCATGCCCAAGAAAAAGCTGAAGGGGATGCTAAAGGAGACAGAGTCAAGGTGAAGAACAAGCCAGAGAAGATCCGCAAGGTTGTTTGCTTAACCTGCTCCTCCAAAGCCAGAGCTCAACCCTAAAAAGGACCCCGCAAAGGAGAGAGAGGAGGTACCCAAAGGGAAAAAGGAAAATGCTGACACTGGCAGGGAGGGGAATAACCTTGCAGAAAATGAAGATGCCAAAACAGACCAGGCAGAGGAAACTGAAGGTGCTGGAGATGCCAAGTGAAGTGTGTGCATTTTTGGTGACTGTGTATTTCTGGTGACTGTATAGTTTGAAATACTATTTTTATCAAGTTTTTTAAAAATGCAAAATTTGTTTAACTTTTTTTCCTCCTGCCTCAGCTTCCCCAGTAGCTGGGATTACAGGCACCTGTCACCATGCCCAGCTAATTTTTGTATTTTTAGTAGAGATGGGGTTTCATCATGTTGGCCAGGCTGGTCTCAAGCTCCTAACCTCAGGTGATCCACCTGCCTCAGCTTCTTAAAGTGAGCCACCATGCCCGACCTTGATTTACTTTTTTAAAGCTATGTTGTTAGCACACAGAACACTTTACTGTTGTATTGTGGGAAAGGGTCATAGGTTACTAATAGAATGTCTCTGATGCTGGATTGATGTGGGGAAAACACCTTTCCCTTCCCATTTTGAGAGATTTCCTCTTGACTCCCAGGAGGAGGGATTCCATGACTCTGAGACATGTAGCCACCTTGGCACAAATCCCTTGTGGTATGAAAAAACAAATTGGTTGTTATGTCCTCTTCTCCCTCATCATCTTCAACACAGACTTAACTCCCTTAAACCCAAACTCTGTTGGGCCCTGACCCTCCAGTAATTGGTTACCAGTGTGTCAGGCAATTAGACTTTACAGTGGTGCCACTGAGATGGAGCACCCCAAAGAGTAGAGTTCCCACTTCTAGACTGTGGATTTTCATATTTTCAGATAAATTCTGCCATTTTTATTTCATTTCCTGGAAGTCAGGGTCAGTTCATGAAAAGCTGTTAAACAACATGCTAAATGTGAAATGTCAACCCTCACTCTAACCTTTCCGTTCAGAGCATCAAATGAAGATCTTATGGTGTTTTATAGTGGCTTTTTGATTTTGGTAGTCCATTGAAGAAGGGAGTTTGAAAGTTGTTGTACACTGTTAATGATTATCTGCCCATGTCCTGCCTGAAATACCCTGATTGTTTATGGAAAGTAACTTTAATAAAGCTGGATATAGTTTGGCTTGGAAAAAAAAAATATGTAATTGTTCAAAGAAACTTTTAGAGCAACAAGCTCAATGGGCACGACAGATTCCTGGATGTTTTGAATACTGTGACTAAAATCTCCATTGCTTGAGTGACCAATGTTTATTTTCGTCTGTCTGACTAAATAAATCTCCTGCTTAAGTTCTAGGTAAAAATGTATTGATTTAGTTCTACACAACCCAGTCTCTAGGACAGTTCTTAAACATGTGATTCACAGAACAGCACTATTGGGAACTTGAATAAATACAAATTCTCAAGCTCTACCCCAGACCTAGTAAATGGAAGCTCTGGGCATTTTAACAAGTTCTGCAGGTAAGTCCGCTGCATATTCAAGTTAGAGAACCATTGCTCTAGGATAGGGGTTCTGTATCTTGACTAGGCATTAGGATCACCTGTAGTTTTATTTTATTTTATTTTTATTAGTTTTTGAGGCAGGTTCTCACTCTGTCACCCAGGCTGGAGTGAGGCAGAACAATTTTGGCTCACTGCAACCTCTGACTCCTGGGTTCAAGCTATTCTCCCATCTCAGCCTCCCAAG
>NW_012102488.1:833662-876630 GCF_000951045.1 Mandrillus leucophaeus
CCACTTCTAGACTGTGGATTTTCATATTTTCAGATAAATTCTGCCATTTTTATTTCATTTCCTGGAAGTCAGGGTCAGTTCATGAAAAGCTGTTAAACAACATGCTAAATGTGAAATGTCAACCCTCACTCTAACCTTTCCGTTCAGAGCATCAAATGAAGATCTTATGGTGTTTTATAGTGGCTTTTTGATTTTGGTAGTCCATTGAAGAAGGGAGTTTGAAAGTTGTTGTACACTGTTAATGATTATCTGCCCATGTCCTGCCTGAAATACCCTGATTGTTTATGGAAAGTAACTTTAATAAAGCTGGATATAGTTTGGCTTGGAAAAAAAAAATATGTAATTGTTCAAAGAAACTTTTAGAGCAACAAGCTCAATGGGCACGACAGATTCCTGGATGTTTTGAATACTGTGACTAAAATCTCCATTGCTTGAGTGACCAATGTTTATTTTCGTCTGTCTGACTAAATAAATCTCCTGCTTAAGTTCTAGGTAAAAATGTATTGATTTAGTTCTACACAACCCAGTCTCTAGGACAGTTCTTAAACATGTGATTCACAGAACAGCACTATTGGGAACTTGAATAAATACAAATTCTCAAGCTCTACCCCAGACCTAGTAAATGGAAGCTCTGGGCATTTTAACAAGTTCTGCAGGTAAGTCCGCTGCATATTCAAGTTAGAGAACCATTGCTCTAGGATAGGGGTTCTGTATCTTGACTAGGCATTAGGATCACCTGTAGTTTTATTTTATTTTATTTTTATTAGTTTTTGAGGCAGGTTCTCACTCTGTCACCCAGGCTGGAGTGAGGCAGAACAATTTTGGCTCACTGCAACCTCTGACTCCTGGGTTCAAGCTATTCTCCCATCTCAGCCTCCCAAGGACCTGGGATTACAGGCGTGTGCCACCACACCCATCAAATTTTATATTTTTAGTAGAGACAGCTTTCCTCTTGTTGGCCAGGCAGGTCTCGAATTCCTGGCCTCATATGATCCACCCACCTCAGCCTCCCAAAGTGTTGAGATTACAGGCATGCGCCACCATGCCTGGTACCTGTAAATCTTCAAAAATATATGCTTGCCTGAATTCTTCCCTTGGTGATACTAGTTGGGAGATGGGGTAGGCTCCTGACATCTGAATGTTTCAAAACCTATATGGGCAATTTTGATGTGCAGCCAGAGTTACTCGTGCATTCAACAAATATCTAACTTCCTATGATGTTCCAGGTATTGTGCTAGGTGGATAAGACAGGCAAGTTCTCTGTCCTTATGGAGCTGATGCTCTAGTGGGAGAGAGATGGTGAAGAGAGCCCTTGTTATACTTGTGATCATCTGTCTGATACAGCTGTATACTGCTTCACATAATTGGTAAGTTCCTGAAAAAAGGGGACAGTAGAATATACTGGTTAAGACTACAGACACTGGAGTAAGATACTAGTTAGAATCCTACTTCTACCATTCAAGATTTTAGCAAGTTAGTTACTAATTTCACATAATAGCATCCATTTTTTCACCTATAAAACTGGAATATCTAAACTTTGTATGGCTGTCGTGGGAATTAACTGAAGTAATAGATGTAAAGTACTTAGGACAGTACCTAGTACATGATTAAGTACTTAATAAGTGGTAGCCCTTTTTAGGGCTATTAGTCTATTATTTGGGTTATTAATCTTATTCTTAATGAATAAGGTATAAATAATATGTTAATATATAGAATCAAATTAAAGCATGCTACAGATGCTTATTTCCACGTTAGTAAAGCACAGTGCTTCCCAAATTTTTTTCATGGTATGCTGACATAAATGCTGAAAGGACTAAGTTGATGCGAGCCAGGAGGAGATTAACCTGTTTCCAGCCTTACCGAATTTCCCTGAGCAATGAAAAAAACAAACCTTGACCCACATCTACCACATTTATGACATATCAGTTGGAGGTTCTATCTAGCAAATTCTTCACAGATGTCAACCAGCAACACTTCATTTATTTGATAACATGTATAAATTTTCAAGAGTATTTTTCTATTTAATTTAAAAATAATGTGTATTTATGCTGATAAAAATAGTTTTAAAAATAATTGTCATAAATTTGGGAAAGAGAACCACCAAGAAATAGTAAAATACTATCAAGAGAAAATTTGGTATTTGTACTTCTAGTCTTTCTTAATAAATTTCAAGAAAATTTATTTTCTTAAAATAAATTTATAAGAATTTATTTATTCTTATAAATTTACATTTATATTTTATCCCATTTTCCCATTTCTTAATTAATATGTAATAATGAACAGTTCTCCATGACATTTAATATTCTTCTATAACACTAGCTTTTAATTTTTTTGTAAGGCAGAGTCTTGCTCTGTTGCCCAGGCTGGAGTGCAGTGGCATGATCCCGGCTCACTGCAACATCTGCCCACTGCAACCTCTGCCTCTTGGGTTCAAACAATTCTCCTGCCTCAATCTCCCGAGTAACTGGGATTACAGGCACATGCCACCACACCCAGCTAATTTTTGTTTTTATTGCCATGTTGGCCAGGCTGGTCTCGAACTCCTGACCTCAGATGATCAACCTGCCTTGACCTCCCAAAGTGCTGGGATTACAGGCGTGAGCCATCACGCCCTGCAGCTTTTAATTTTTAAGAAGAGCAGGGAAATGCTTTCTTCAAACAAAATCTTACTCAGAAGCTTGAACCAAAGAACAGATAAAATCAAGAGTTGCTCTGGCTGAACCAGAGGCTGGGGACCCAGGGACCTCCCCTGCTCTCCCCTTTCAAAGACCCTTGAAAGCTTCCTTGGAGGCCTGGGGGTGTGTTCCCTTGAGATACAGTGAAAAACTGAGCTAAGATACAAGTAAAATTTAATTTGCTAATTTTTT
This sequence comes from Mandrillus leucophaeus, assembly GCF_000951045.1. Classification (NCBI taxonomy): domain Eukaryota; kingdom Metazoa; phylum Chordata; class Mammalia; order Primates; family Cercopithecidae; genus Mandrillus; species Mandrillus leucophaeus. The sequence continues at coordinate 836,530 of NW_012102488.1, forward strand.
GAATAGGTGATGATGACCACAGTACAATTAAGCCAAAATAAAAAGAGTGCACTATGAAAAGCTTCTCCCTCTTACTCATGTCTCCCAGCCTCATCTTAGAAATCATCATGGTTACTGGTTTACATATCCTTCCAGAGAAAATCTGTGCATATGAAAGCCTTTTATTCTCCCCTACACAAACAATATGCTACAAGATTTGGAGGTTGAATGTGAATGAAAGACATCTTCCTGTGGCTCTTGGCTGTTACTAGCAAGGTTTGGAATATGAGGCTTTCCTGCAGCAGCATTCTGGGGTCCATTTTCCAGCTTCCTGGGCATCAAAAATCAGTGGGATAAGTTGTACTAATTTCTCATCTGTAGCTTCGGGTACACATTCTGTGGTTTATTGGGTGTAACAGATAGTTGTTTGTGTGGCATTAGCCACACATTTCCTCCCTAACATGTGTTGGCCTCAGAAGGAGCAGCCCCCTTGTGAATTTGTTTGGTATTGTTTTAGGAGTCAATCTAGAAGTCTGACAACAATTTTCTTTCTCTCTCTCTCTCTTTCTTTCTTTTTTTTTTTTTTTTGACAGGGTGTTGTTCTGTCACCCAGGCTGGAGTGCAATGGCATGATCATAGCTCACTACAGCCTCAAACTCCTAGGCTCAAGTGATGCTCCCACCTCAGCCTCCAGAGTAGCTGGGTCTACAGGTGCACACCACGACACCCAGCTAATTTTTCTTTTTCTTTTTTTGTAGAGACAGGGTCTCACTATGTTGCCCAGGCTGGTCTTGACCTCCTGGCCTCAAGTGATCCTTCCTTCCACCTAGGCCTCCCAAAGTGTTGGGATTATAGGCATTAACCAACATACCCAGCCTTCCAAGAATTTTCTAAGTACTTAATGTCTTATAATAAGTTCCTTCTTGGATTAAAATACTTAAACTGAGAAATATTGCATGGTCTTTAAAAGCTAAATAGTGTCTCATCCTGTGGATATAAAAATTTACTTCAATTAATCTCTTACTATTCTGTCCAATTTTCAATGTTACAAATAAAGTTGTTTTAATACAGTCAGAATTCTTAGTTTTAAGCCATGGTGTTGGTGGGGGGAAGCTCAGGTTGATTTAAATAGAAAGGAAATCAATTGACAGGCTACTTGTGTATATAAAAGAATCTGGAAAATTTAGGTGTTGAAGTTATACTTCCACAACTAATATTCAAAGAACACAACACCAAACTGGTCTGCTGAAAAAACAAAAAAAACAAAAAACACTGGGCACATATGAGACAGACTGAACTAACATTGTGACTTTGAACACTAGATATAGCTGCCTCAAACTCTCCAAAGAATACAGTTTGAGATGTCTTTGCTTCTTTACTTCATTGCCTTCAGAGTGAAAGTCTAGTGTGAGTATGGTGGATTGTAAAACCTTGGTCACATTCCTGTATCTTAGACACAATAAAGACTAGGAAGCAAATACTTGGCACTCTCAGGTTCTATAGCAGGAGAGCCATCTTACATGCTTGGGAATTCTGTGAATATAGGACAATGGCTGAGATGCTGTGCAGGTTAACAGCACAACCCTTGTTTACAACAGCTGCTGAACAAATCATTCTGTACCACTCTGCCTGCTTACCTAGGATAAATTTCCAATAATGACAATTTGAGTCAAAGAATATGAAAATGAAGTCTTTTGATAGATATTACCAAATTTAAACTGTCCCCCAGAAAAAAATTTTAATCAATTTATACCCCCAGAAAAAGATTTTTTCCATGCTTTTACCAACGTTAAATAATATCATTAAAACAAATATTCACCAATTTGACAGCTAAATAAAACTGGTATTTTAAAGGTTTTTTTTTTTTATTATCAGTATGATTAGAGATTTTTCCCAGTGTTTATTTGCCGTGTCTATTTATGTTTTCTTGCATTATCACGGTGTGCCTTCTACCCGTTTTCTATTGGGGTGTGTTTTCCTTATTTATTTATAAGGCTCTTTATTGATAATATAGATGTTAACCCTTTTGGTCATATTTTAAAAATAACTTTTCCAGTTTATTGCTATCAATTTTGTTTTTTAGGTTTTTTTGTCATAAGTAATTTTTACATTTTTATTTGATACAATCTGCCAAACTTTTCCTTTAGGACATCTGAGATTTCTGTCAGAAAGGCCATTCTACTTGAATATTATAAAAATATTCTTTTAAATTTACTTCTGGTGCTTTTATGAGCTTTGCCTTTGAATTCACAATATAAACTTGATTTGGGGATAAGGGAAAAAGACATTTACTTTATTATTTTTCTTCAAAATAAAGTTGCTACTTATCGTTATCTTTTTGTTAATTGTTCTAGTTTGCTATTTTAAAATTTGGGGAGGAGGTTTTTATCTTTTAAAAATAATTTATTAAGATTATCTCATTATAAATATGACAAATGGTTAATACATATTGTTAATATTTTTTCCAGCTTTTGTCTTCCATTTTGCTTATGCTATTTTAAAGTTTTTAAAAATATACTGAGACTAAATAATTCTATGTAGTCTAACAATTTTTGTAGTTTTCTTTTTCCTGCTTTTTCTTTTGTGTTTCAAAATTATTTCTCACTCTCACTATGAGATGAGGTAATTATTCATTTGTATCACCTTCTAAATTATTCATTTGTATTTATTTTCCTTGAATTATCACTGTGTATGGTAATTTTATGGTTTTCTAATCCACTGCTGATTCATTTAGAATTTATTTTGGTGTGTTGCGTGAGACAGGAGCCTAAATTTATTTTTCCCATGAAGAGGTGTTAAATAAACTCTCCTTTCTCCACTGGTTTGAAATGCCATCTTTATCAGACTCTAATCGATAACTATCTATCTTCGTGTCTGTTTCACATTGTTTGTGTATTGTAGCTTTATGGTAGAGTTAATATATAAAATTGCAGATCTCTAAAGCCTTTAAAAATATTTTGAGGTATTAAGAATAATATGTGGAACATTACAACTGTATAGTTTATCCTATTTTTTCCCTTTGGGTTTGAACTATATTTATATAAACTTTATTTTTAATTTTTTTGTTTGTTTGTTTTATTCAATGGAATTCCTACTACTTGTTTCAAATCTTTTGTGGGTGATCATGAGGCATAAACAAACAACACATGGTATGGGACTAATGTCCTAATGCCCTCCGTGCTTTACATTATATAGAAAAGTCATTTATTGGTAAAGTGTGGAAAGTATATCTACATAATCTTATGCTCACAAAACTCTCCCGAGAAACTTTCACAAAGAAACCACTTTCTGATGAGGAAAATAAAGGAGGAGGGAACCGAAAAACTCAGGGTCAGGAAATACTTGTTCTTTCAGTAAAACTTGTTTGAAAGACAACCTCTATTTGAGGAGTACCTGTCTTAGAAAGATCACTCCTTTGAACCCAGCCTGGGTGGTCTACCCAAGCAGCTTTCCCTGTAATTTTAAACTCAAATGACCAGAAGCACTTTTTAACATCAAACAGAAAGCACCAGATTTTCAAAGTATCTTTTGAGAAGACATTAAAATCTTACTGTCCATCCTGTCAAAACTACACTGTGGTTGGGGGGTTTGAGATAAAGGCTTTCTGCTCCAAAAAATCATAAATATGTGAGTGAATTTTTGTGTAAGTCTTTTCACTGAAAATGTTTCCTCTGGAAAAAAAAAAACAGAGGATAGGAAAAGCATCATAAAATTGGGTCTTTTGACAATAAGTGCAGGACATAGAAAAAGGACAGTAATAGAATACAAGTGTAGCACACACCTAAGACATTATGAAATAGTTAAACAGAAAAGCTCCAGGTGATTGCCATGTAGGAAGGTTTTATAATATAACTTAGAAAGTACATAGTTTATATCCTTGTGCAGTTTGCAGTGGTTAAGACTTTAAAAAAAAAAAAAAAAGAAAACCACTGTTCACCAAAATCCATTGTCATACACCTGTGTCAAGAGAGCAACCATTTTTAAACAACAATTTCACAAAATCTACATGGGGGAGAGAGAATGGCTTTAAGTTCTGGCACAGTAAAATTCTGTGCCAAGTAGGGATAGCAAGTACTAGGATCACATAAACATGGCTGCAAAGAGAAACTTGGTGTTTTTATCAATTATCGTTTTGCCCTCAAGTAAGAACGGAATTGGCCTGATGGGGATAAATGTAAAAGGACAGATCCTCGCAAAACAAAGAAGATGATTAGCAGTGGATATAGTATTAGTTTGATGAGAACTCTCTAGATCGAACCAAACACCCAGACCTGGAGTTTTCCAATTCCTTAGGAAAGGGAGAGACAAATGTTAACACCAGAGCCCCAATGCATATGTAATTTACTGAATATCTTTGGTTTGCACTAAGGATTTAATAAATAGCATACAGTTTACATGCATTTAGTCATTCTCAAATTATGCTTTGTCTTTATAAAGCTCCAAATTAGTTTCTTTAGATATTATTAAAAATAATTGTGTGAAACCAGGGAGCTCTAACTGTGCTTAGAAGGCTAAGGCCTTAAGCGGACCTAAGTCAGTGCCCCGCTCACAGAATGAGATGTGTAATCTAGGCCTGGCCCTCCAGGAATGGCCCACCTAAAAGCACATGCCAGTTCTAGACGCTGAAACTGAGACTTGGGTCAAACCACTGAAAACTATATTCTGTTACATAACCAGCCTAAGTTGCTTCTAGGCAAGATCCTTGTCTCATTTATTCTGTCGGGAGCCCTCATACTGTGCAGCACAGAGTCTGGCTGAGCACACAGATGTCTAATGAAGGGACAACTGTCTTCCTTGTTTCAAACATACAAGAATGTGCAACTGTGGAATATCTTAATACATTAATTAACCACATTCTCCACTATGTTTTTTTTTTTTTTTTTTTTTTTTGAGACGCAGTCTTGCTCTGTCACCCAGACTGGAGTGCAGTGGTGCGATCTCGGCTCACTATAAGCTCCGCCTCCCGGGTTCACGCCATTCTCCTGCCTCAGCCTCCCAAGTAGCTGGGACTACAGGCGCCCACCACTACGCCTGGCTTTTTCGTATTTTTAATAGAGACAGGGTTTCACGATGTTAGCCAGGACGGTCTAGATCTCCTGACCTCGTGATCCACCCACCTCGGCCTCCCAAAGTGCTGGGATTACAGGCATGAGCCACCGCGTCCCTCCCACTGTTCTACTTTTTAATGCTCATTTGATCATGAACATTTATTCTCAGCCAATCTGGTTTATTCTCATTTTTGTAGCTATCGAGAATAAAATCTGGACCCAACAGAGAGAACTGTGAAGTATCTAAAAGTTTTGAAGTGTATTTATAAAGAAGGAAAATTATTTTTGAACTTTGAAAATTAGATTGTGGCTAAATTGCTTTATAAATATGCTGGAAGGCAAGATTAAAACTTATAAAAGCTATTGTATTAAGCTTTTCACTGTAAGCGGTTTCGAGAGGAGACATAATCTACTGATTCTGTGTAAAAGCTGAATTACGATGGGATTTTATGACTGTTCATTTAACTACTGTTTATTGGGCACCTATTTATGTCTAGGCGCTATGCTAAGTGTAACAGGCAACAATGAAAAAAATTAGATACCTGTCCTGACCTCATATATGCTGCATATATGCATATATAATCTTTTTTGTTGTTGTTAAAAAACATTTTTAATGAAATAAAACACCGATACAGAAAATTACACAAAAGTATAGCTTAGTTAATTGTTATAAGGAAAACATCCCTGAAATCACCACTCAGGTCCAGAATTTTGTTACTAAGAAGCCCCAGACATACTTTTTCTCATTCCAATTATAGCCTCTTCTTCCCTGCAAAGTAGCTGCAATTCTGACATTTACAGTGATCACTTCCTTGCATTTTATTATGCTTTTATCACCTAAGTGTATATCTCCAGCACTGTGCATCCATGGTTAGTCTTACTTACTTTTAACAAAGTCTTTTAAAAATATGTCTGGATATGTCTTTTACATCTCTTTTAATCTGTGAAGTTACCCCCATTCCTCTATTTTCCTTACAATTTTGCTGCCTGCATATACATGGTGAAATTCAATGTTTCTTTTTCTTTAGCATTTCCAGATAATTGGAAGTTGGATCCGGAGGCTTGATCAAACTCAGGTTTGACCTCTTTTGGCAAGACTATAGGTGGTAGAGCTCTTTAATCAGGAGGCACATAATATCTGAATGTCACTCTTTTTTTTCAGGTTAGCAGTCACTGATGATCAATACCTAGAGCCATGAATTCATCAAGGGTTCATTCTTCAAGGGGTACAAAACTGTGATATTCAAATTCTATTATTTTGTTTCAATTTGTTAGATGAAATAATTTATAAGGAGAAATTCCCTTCATATATTTGATTGCCTAGTGGTATAGTTCCACATAAATGTTTGAGATTTTCCTTTTATTTTTTCAGTTATCAACATACTGGGTTCCCTGTCATGCTTAGAAAGTGACAAGTTAGTTTTTTAGTTTTATTTTAAATATCACTAAAAACTCATGAATTATTAAAGAGCATCTATAAGAAACTATAGCTAACGTCATATTTAATGATGAAAAACCAGATCTTTTCCCCCCAAGATTGGAGACAAGGTTAAGCATGTCCTCTCTCACCACTCCTACATACAGTAAGAAAAGGAAATAAAAGATACACAGATTGGGAAGGAAGAAGTAAAATTTTACTTGTTTGAAGATGATATGATGGTCTATGTAGAAAGTTCCAAAGATTAAGCAATTAAAGCAAAGTTGTAGGTCACACCTTGATAAAAGTCAATTGCTATCCTACATATTAGCAATGACAAACTGGAATCTGCAATTAAAACATGGTATCATTTAAATTAGCACCAAAAAAAGAGAAATATTCAAGTATAAATCTAACAAATATTCTAGATGAGGGAAAACTATTCTAGATGAGGGAAAACTATAAAACTCTGATGGAAGAAATTAAAGATCTAAATAAGTGGAAAGATATTCCATATTCATGGGTAGGAAGACTCAATAATGTTAAGATATCAGTTCTTCCTGACTTAGTCAATGCAGTCTCAATCAAAATCAAAGCTAGTTACTCCACTGATACTGATAAACTGATTTTAAAGTTTATATGGAGAGGCAAAAGATCCAAAATAGCCAACATAATATTAAATGAGAAGGATAAAGTTGGAAGACTGACTCTACGTGGCTACTAGTCTTACAATAAAGTTACACTAATCAAGAGAATGTGGTATTGGTGAAAAAATTTGACAAACAGATCAACGGAACAGAATAACGGAGACCAGAATTAGAAGCAAATACAGTCAACTGACTTTTGATAAAGGAGCAAAGGCAAACAAAGAACAGTCATTTCAACAAATGGTGCTGGAACAACTGGACACTCACATTCAAAAAAAAAAAAATCTAGATGATTTTATATTTTTCACAAAAATTAATTCAAGATGGATTATATATGTAAATGTAAATCATAAAACCATAAAACTTCTGGAGAATACAAAGGAGAAACTCAAAATGATCCTGAGTTTGGTAATGAGTTTTCATATACAATATCAAAAACACACTCCATGAAAGAACAAATTGATAAGCTGGAATTCATTACAGTAAAAAACACTGCTCTGTGAAAAGCACTGTTAAGAGAACAAAAAGATAAGCCACAAACTAGGAGAAAATACATGGAAAACACATATCTGATAAAGGAATTGTATCCAGAATATTCAAAGAACTCTTACAACTTAATATGAAGACAAAAAATCTAGTTAAAAAGTGGGCGAAAGATCTAATAGATATATCATCAAAGACACAGTATACAGACTGTAAATAATCATAGAAAAAGATGTTCAATGTTAATGTCATTGAAGGATTACAAATTAAAACAAGATGCCATTACACACCTATTAGGATGGCTAAAATTAAAAGTACTTGACATCAGAAATGCGGGTGAGTATGTGGAGGAACAGGAGCTCACATTCATTACTGGTGGGAATGCAAAACGACAAAGTCACACTGCAAGACAGTTTGGTAGTTTTTTATAAAGCTAAACATAGCCATCATATGATCCAGAATCACATTCCTACACATATACTCCAATGACTTAAAAACTTATTATCTACACAAAAAAAACTGCATGAGTGTTCACAGTTTTATTAATGATTGCCAAAACTTAGAAGCAACTAAGCTGTCCTTCAGTAGGTAAATAGATAAACAATCGATACACATTCATATAATGGATTATTATTCAGCAATAAAAAGAATTGAGCTATCAAGCCACAGACAGACATGAGGGAACCTTAAATGCATATTGCTAAGTGAATGAAATCAGTCTAAAAAGGGTACATGTTGTGTAACTTCAACTGTGTGATATTCTGGAAATGGCAAAACTATATAGACAGTAAAAAGACCTGTGGCTGACCCCATAGAAATACAACCAGTAGAGAATATTATGAACACATCTATTTATATAAACTAGAAAATCTAGAAGAAATGAAACATTTCCTGGATACATACACTTTCTCAAAACTGAACCAGGAAAAAATGGAATCCCTGAATAGAACAATAACAAGCTCTGAAACTGAGGCAGTAATAAGCAGCCTACCAACTAAAAAAAGCCCAGGACCAGATGGATGCACTGCTGAATTCTACCAGATGTACAAAGAAGAGCTGGTACTATTCCTATTGAAACTATTCCAAAAAGTTGAGGAGGAGAGACACCTCCTTAACTCATTCTATGAGGCCAGCATCATCCTGATACCAAAATCTTCCAGAGATACAAGAAAGAAAGAAAACTTCAGGCCAATGTCCTTGATAAACATTGATACAAAAATCCTCAACAAAATACTGGCAAACCGAATCCAGCAGCACATCGAAAAGCTTATCCACCACAATCAAGTAGGCTTCATCCCCAGGATGCAAGGTTGGTTCAACATAAGTATACCAATAAATGTGATTCATCACATAAACAGAACTAAAGACAAAAACTACGATAATCTCAATAGCTGCAGAAAAGGCTTTTGATAAAATTTAACATCCATTCATGTTAAAAACTCTCAATAAACTAGGTATTGAAGAAACATACCCCAAAATAATAAGAGCCATCTATGACAAACCCACAGCCATCATAGTGAATGGGCAAAAGCTGGGACCATTCCCCTTGAAAACTGGCACAAGACAAGGATGCCCTCTCTCACCACTCCTATTCAACACAGAATTGGAAGTCCTGGCCAGGGCAATCAGGCAAGAGAGAGAAGTAAAGGGCATTCAAATACAAAGAGTGGAAGTACCACTATTTCTGTTTGCAGATGACATGATCCTACATCTAGAAAACCCCACAGTCTTAGCCCAAAAACTTCTTGAGCTGACAACTTCAGCGAAGTCTCAGGATACAAAAATCAATGTGCAAATATCACCAACATGAGTCAAACTAAGAGCCAAATCAGGAACATACTCCCATTCACAACTGCCACAAAAAGGATAAAATACCTAAGAATACAGCTAATTTGGGAGGTAACAGATCTCTACAAGGAGAACTACAAAACACTGCTTAAAGAAACCAGAGATGACACGAACAAATGGAAAAATATTCCATGCTCATGTTTAAAATGGCCATACTGCCCAAAGCAATTTATAGATTCAATGCTATTCCCATTAAATTACCATTGGCATTCTTCACAGAACTATAAAAAACAATTTTAAAATTCACATGGAACCAAAAAAAGACTCTGAGTAGCCCAGGCAATCCTAAGCAAAGGGAACAAAGTTGGAGGCATCACTCTACTCAACTTCAAACTATACTACAGGGCCACAGCAACCAAAACAGCATGGTGCTGGTACAAAAACAGACACATAGACCAATGGTACGGAATAGAAAGTCCAGAAATAAGACTGCATGCCTACAACCATCTAATCTTCGACACACCTGAAAAAAACAAGCCATGAGGAAAAGATTCCCTATTCAATAAATGGTGCTGGGATAACTGGCTAGCCATATGCAGAAGACCGAAACTGGGCCCCTTCCTTACACCATATACAAAAATTAACTCAAGATGGATTAAAGACTTAAATGTAAAACCGAAAACTATTGGCTGGGCACGGTGGCTCACATTTGTAATCCCAGCACTTTGGGAGGCCAAGGTGGGCGGATGTCGAGGTCAGGAGAGTAAAACCATCCTGGCTAACATGATGAAATCCCTTCTCTACCAAAAATGCAAAAAATTAGCCGGGCGTGGTGGTGAGCACCTATAGTCCCAGCTACTTGGGAGGCTGAGGCAGGAGAATGGCGTGAACCCAGGAGGCAGAGCTTGCAGTAAGCCGAGATCACGCCACTGCACTCCAGCCTGGGCCACAGAGCGAGACTGTGTCTCAAACAAACCAACAAACAAACACACACACACACACACACACACACCCAAAAACCGAAAAGTATAAGAAACCCTGAAGACAACCTAGGCAATACCATTCAGGACGTAGGCATGGGCAAAGATTTCATGATAAAGATGCCAAAAGCAATGGCAACAAAAGCAAAAACTGACAAATGGAATCTAATTAAACTAAAGAGCTTCTGCGCAGCAAAAGAAACTCAACAGAGTAAGCAGATAACCTACAGAATGGGAGAAAATTTTTGCAAACTAGGTATCCGAAAAGGTCTAACATCCATCTATAAGGAACTTAAACAGATTTACAATAAAAAAAACAAACACCCCCATTAAAAAGTAGGGAAAGGACATAACACTTTTCTAAAGACGATATACATGCGGCCAACAATCATATGAAAGAAAGCTCTTCATCACTGATCAAATAAAATCACAATGAGATACCCACCAGTCAGAATGGCTATGATTAAAAGGTCAAGAAATAACAGAGGCTGGTGAGGTTGTGCAGAAAATGGAATGCCTATACACTGTTGGTGGGAGTGTAAATTAGTTCAGCCATTGCGAAAGATAGTGTGGCAATTCCTCAAAGACCTAAAGACAGAAATAACATTCAACCCAGCAGACCCACTACTGGATCTATACCCAAAGGAATATAAATTGGTCTATTACAAAGACACATGCATGCATACATTCACTGCAGCACTATTCACAATAACAAAGACGTGGAATCGACCTAAATGCCAATGATTGACTGAATAAAGAAAATTTGGTGCATATACACCATGGAATACTATGCAGCCATAAAAAAGAAGGAGATCATGTCCTTTGCAGGGATATGGATAGAGCTGGAGGCCATTACCTTAGCAAACTAACATAGGAACAGAAAATCAAATACCACATATTCTCACTTGTAAGTGGCAGCTAAATAATGAGAACACATTGACGCAGAGAGGGGAACAACACAACACACACTGGGGCCTACTGGAGTGTGGAGGTTGGGAGGAAGGAGAGGATCAGGAAAAAAAACTAATGGGTACTAGGCCTAACACCTGGGTGATGAAATAATTTGTACTACAAACCCCCATGACACAAGTTTACATATGTAATAAACCCACACGTGTATACCTGAACTTAAAAGTTTAAAAAACAATCAGTGGCTTCCAGGGGTTGGGTGGGTGGGGAGGAATGAATATATTGAGCACAATGAAGTTTTGGGGTAGTAAAACTGTTCTGCATGATTCTAAAATGGTAGATACACAACATTATGTATTTGTCAACCCCACAGAACTAGAAAAGGCAAAGAGTAAACCCTAATGTAAACTATGGACTTCAGTTAGTAACAACATATCAATATTGGTTCATCAACTGTAAAAATATACCACACCAACGCAAGATTTCAGGAATAGGTAAAACTGAGGACAGGATGGGAAGAGGAAATACATGGGAACTCAATTTCTGCCCAATTTTTCTGTAAATCTAAAACTAATAAAGTCTGTTAATTAAAAAAAAAAATCTAGGATTTAGATTTATTTGATAGGCTTTAATCTCCTGCAGTTCTTTTTTTTTTTTTTTTGATGGAGTCTCGCTTTGTCACCCCGGTTGGAGTGCAGTGGCAAGATCTTGGCTCACTGCAAGCTCCGCCTCCCAGGTTCACACCATTCTCCTGCCTCAGCCTCCCGAGTAGCTGGGACCACAGGCGCCTGCGACCACGCCTGGCTAATCTTTTGTATTTTTAGTAGAGACAGGGTTTCACCGCGTTGGCCAGGATGGTCTCAATCTCCTGACCTTGTGATTCGCCCGCCTTGAATCTCCTGCAATTCTTATTCATATCAGAGATCAATTTGTTCGTCTTAGGCCCTTAGTATCTTCATCCTTTGACTTAACTCTACTAATCTTTGAGAACTTTGCTCTAGCTGGGATAACAAGGTTTGAGAGTCATTTTCTGCTGCATATTTGGAAGCAGTCACTGATTTAATTTGATGGGAAATGATACTTCAAACCTATAACCTGGCCCTACGGATTCTCAATACTACTGGGGTGGTCACCGTTTCTAGACCTTTAGAATGAACAGATCTAGGAACCTCTCCCCATTCCCACTCTCCCACCCCCAAGATAAAATACCTTCTGAATTTGTAATAATATTTCAAATTCAAATTCTAGACTAAGGGAATTTTTTCTTTAATATCTTTTATACAGCTCAAGATAAAATACAGCCCAAGATAAATTCCTTCTGAATTTGTAATAATATTTCAGATTCAAACTCTAGACTAAGGGATTTTTTCTTTAATATCTTTTATATAACAGCTCTCCCTCTTTTCTTTCACATGGAGATCCTGGTGCTCAAGGGCATACAGGATGATAAAAATTGAATACCTACAATTATATAGAATAACTAATTTGCTTTATGCTATATTACAATACATAAGTTTCATAATGACAATATTAATAGTACTGCTACCAATAATGAATACTGAAAACAGTTGGAAATGTTTTGGCATATGTCATACTCAGTCTCCACTAATTTTTTTGTCATTATACTAGTTACATGGTCAGGACGTGCCATTTCATACTATACTCTCTCCTTCAATTTTCTTCAGTTTTAGAACGATAAATAACTACATACTTTATGCTTACTAAAGTACTTCTAAAGTACTTATGTCAATGTATCTGTAGTCATTTGCTTGTCTGAAGCATGTTCTCTAGCAAGTTTCTTAGGAAGGGCTTGTGGGACCAATATTCCCTCAATTCTTGAATGTTGCATCCTGATAACAGTAAATTTTTTCCTTGTTTTTTTTTTTGAAACAGAGTCTCGCTCTTTTGCCCGGGCTGGAGTGAAGTGGCGGGATCTCAGTTCACTGCAACCTCCGCTCCCCGGGTTCAAGCGATTCTCCTGCCTCAGCCCCCCAAGTAGCTGAGACTACAGGCGCACATGACCACACCCAGATACTTTTTGTATTTTTAGTAGAGATGGGTTTTTGCCATGTTGGCCAGGCTGGTCTCGAACTCCTGACTTCAGGTGATCCACCCGTCTCGGCCTCTCAAAGTGCTAGGATTACAGGTGTGAGCCACTGCGCCCAGCCATCTTGCCTTTTATAAGAAAGGGTCAGTTTTGTTGGATATGAAGTTCTTGGCACATACATTTTGAGAGTGTATTAAAAATGTTACTCAATTTTCTTGTAAGATAAAGCATTGCTATTAAAAAATCTGATATTACATTAATTTTCTTTCCCTTACAAATCATGCATGAGGTTGGTGCAAAAGTAATTGTAACAGAAAAAACCGCAATTACTTTTGCACCAACCTAATACTATTTTTGCTCTTTTGCTATGTAATTTTAAAAATTTAAGTACAAATTATACACAATTAACATTCACCCTTTTCTTAAAGAGTTTGAACAAATGCATTCAGTTGTGAAACCACCACAATAAAGATATAGTAGATCAATCATCTCCTTAAATTACCCTTGCTGTCTTCTTTCTAGTCAACTCCTCTCTCAACTCGTTTTCTATTCCTGTAGTTTTGCCTTTTTTAGAATGTGATATACATGGAATCGTGCCACATGTAGCCATTAAGTCTGGCTTTTTTCACTTAGCACAACACATTTGAGATTCATCTATGTTGTTGCATGCATCAGTAGTCTGTCCCTCTTTTTAAAATTTTACATTTATTTTATTGTGGTAAAAACACTTAACATGAGATCTACCCACAGCATATTTTTAAGTGTATAATACAATATTGTTAACTTTAGGCACAGTGTTGTAAAATATATCTCTAGCATTTATTCATCTTTCATTACGGAAACGTTATGCCTGTTGATTAGCAACTCCCTATTTTCCCCTCTCCCCTGCTCCTGGCAACCATAGTCCTGCTCTCTGCTTCTGTGCATTTAAATATTTTAGATACCTCATATAAACAAAGTCATGGAGTATTTGTCCTTGTGTGACTGGCTTTTTTCACTCAACATAATGTCTTCATGGTTCAACCATTATGTCACATATTACAGGATTTCCTTCTCCCTTAAGGCTAAGTAATATTGCATTGTATGTGTATACATTTTCTTTGTCTACTCATCTCAGTGTCAGTGGACATTCAGGTTGCTTCCCCCTCCTCACAACTGTAAACAGTGCTGTAATAAATACAGAAGTGGTAGTATCTCTTTGAGATTGTGATTTTAATTTTTTTGGATAAATACCCAAAAGTGGAAATGCTGGGTCATAAAGTAGTTCTATTTTTAGTTTTTTTGAGGAAACTCCATACCGTTTTCTATAGTGGCTGTACCATTTTGGATTCCAACCAAGAGTGTACAAGGGTTCCAATTTCTCCAAATTTTTGTCAACACTTGTGTTTTGTTAATGACCATCCTAATGGGTGTGGGGTGCTATTTCATTGTGGTTTTGAATCGCATTCCTCTGACAGAGACATTTAGCATCTTTTCATATACCTGTTGGCCATTTGTATGTCTTCTTTGGAGAAATATCTATTTAAGTCATTTGTTCATTTTTTAATTAAGTTAATATTTTTGTTACTGACTTGTAAGAATTTCTTACATATTTTGAACTTAACCTCTTCTCTGATATGGTTTGCAAATATTTTCCCATTCTGTAGACTGCCTTTTCATTCTATCGACTGTTTCCTTTGATGTGCCAAAACTTTTTAGTTTAATGTGTTCCCATTTGTTTGTTTTTGCTTTTGTGGTTTGTGTTTGCTGTAATATCTATGAATTCATTGTCAAGATCAATATTATAAGGGTTTTCCCCTAAGTCTTCTTTCATTCATTTTAGAATTTCAGGTCTTATGTTTGAGTCTTCAATCCAATTTCAGTTGATTCTTGTGTTATAAGATAAGGGTCTAATTTCATTCTTTTGCGTGTGAATATCCAGTTTTCTCAACACCATTTGTTGAAGACTATCCTTTCTGTGTTGTGTATTCTTGACAATCTTACCAAAGATCAGCTGACTCCATCTGACTTGGTCTGTTAATGATGTCTCTCCCTTTAAACCCCATTAAGGACTGGAAGAGGCAGAGACAGCCCTAGAGCCCAGGCTTTGGTGGTCATTAAGATGTTAAATCTTGTGCTGAAAATTTCTGGTGATTTAATGAATAAAGAATAATTTCTAGCTAAAAAAAAAACAAAAAAAAATCAGTTGACTATATATACACAGATTTTTGGACTCTCTGTTCTGTTCCATTGCTCTATATGCCTATCTTTATGCCAGTACAATACTGTTTCAATTACTTTAGCTTTATATATTTTAAAATCAGGAACTGTTATGACTCCAGCTTTGTTTTTCATTCTCAAGGTTGCTGTTACATTTATTTCTGAATAGTATGTCACTGCATAGATGTACCACAGTTTGTTTATTCATTCACCAGTTGAAAAATATTTAGATCTTTTCCAGTTTTGGGTGATTATGCATAAAACATCCATAAACATTCATTTATATTTATAAATGATATAAATACATACATAAAAATATATGTGAGAACATGTTTTATTCCTTTGAGGTTTAACTACCCAGGCGTGGGATTGCTGGATCATACACTAAGTATATGTTTATCTTTTTGAGATAGTTACATACTGTTTCCAAAGTGGCTGTATCACTTTGCATTCCCACAAGTAGTATATGTAGTTCCAACTTCTCTGTGTATGCTCTCCAGCACTTGGTATTACTGGTTTTTTTTTTTTTTTGAGACAATCTCATTTGGTTGCTCAGGCTGGAGTGCAGTGGTGTGACCTCAACTCACTGCAACCCCCGCCTCCTGGGTTCAAGCAATTCTCGTGCCTCAGCCACCTGAGTAGGTGGGATTACAGGCGTTTGCCACCATGCCCGGCTAATTTTTGTATTTTTAGTAGAGACGGGGTTTCACTATGTTGGCCAGGCTGGTCTCGAACTGTTGGTCTCAAGTTACCTGCCTGTCTTGGCCTCCCAAAGTGCTGGGATTACAGGTGTTAGCCACTGTGCTTGGCTTGTTTTGTTTTTTAAACAATTCTAATTAATTGACATGTTGAAGTACCTCAGTGTAGTGTTAGTGTGTATTTCCTAATGATGTTGAGAATCTCTTCATGTGCTTACCTGGCATCTTTGTATCTCATTTGGTGAAGTGTCTATTGAAATCTTTTGCACATTTATTAACTGTTTTATTCTGTAATGTATCTACAGCAGCAACATAAAAATATACCCTGACTGATGGAATTAATGAATATAATACTATCTTCCTTTCCCCAAAGAAGTAAAGAAATCACACTTCTCAGCTTAGAAAACATGTGGAAGGCTTATGATCTTTAAAATTTTAAAACGAGCAAAACAAGATCTCATTTACAAGCGCAAATGATAATATTAGGCATATGTCCTAGTTCATCTCTACAGAAAGTAGAATTACTAGTAAATACATATTATTAAAACAATGAATTTTAAATTATAAAACAACATGGAGTCCTTATAAACAGAAAAAAATTGCTATTTAATTATGTTTATAAATTTATTTATTGTGGCAAGGGTGAAATTTTTTCCAATGGAGTCTGATTTTAGTTATGCTCATTGGGTCTCTTGTACCAAACATATTTTAAATGTAGAGTACTAATCAGAATAAAATATATTAAACAGAAATAGAGAAAAATAGTATTTGACATGAAAAATGTATTTGTAAGAAGTCCTACATGTGGACTTGCATATATGGAAATATTTTTAATATTATTGTTTCAGTGATAAAACTAGAGGATATTAAATTAGTGCAAATAGACAAATAAGTCTTGGTTAATAAGAAAATATCCTCTCAGCAAGAAACTTGGGAACAGATAATAAGAAAATGTCCTCTCAGCAAAAAACCTGGGGACAGAAAATCTTAAAATGTAGAGAAAGAGTTAAAATCTCTTTAAAGAGATTATTCAGTTTTGACATTTTCGTGACCACAGAGAAGTTAGACTTGTAACACAATCTGAGAGTGGTGTTTTGTTGTTGTTGCAGAAGACAATGGGATGGATATTTAGATCAGAGCATGAGTTGTGGACGAAGGGGGAAAATTTCTCCTAGTGGCACTGGGATGACTAGTGTAAACCTACACTACCTACACTGCCTTCTCTGTCTTGTGGCTCATTCTTTGTGAGGCCAGAACACTTAGAGTGGGTGGGGATCATGGGGAGAACCACCATGCTGCAATAGCAAACCAGCTCCAGAGAGGGGTCTTTAAGGGGTGTTAACAATACTTCCTGACAATGGATCTTCACTGTGGGGATATAAATTATATGCATCCTAAACATGAGTTTGCCTCAAGTCAATATAATAATCACAAATGATTATTTCCCTGCACTTCATATCATAAAATATAACATTTTAATAACAACAAAATTAATGTTAAAATTAAACTATTTTCCTAATGATAATGTTGCTTCAGAGTAAGGAGTATGAAATCTTCAACTAGATGTGTTATTTCAAGGGTTTTTACTTAATTGGTGAATGTGGTACAAATAGAATAGGCAATTTAATTATTCCACAGAGAATTCTAACTTTAGAAAGGAAATCATACATATTTTAAATATCAACCTAATTAGACTTTCTGTATTTCCTCAAATTAGCCTCTGACTGAGAAAGTGTTATGTTTCAAAGATTACAATAATACAGTTAAAAAAAGTAGGGTGAGCATCAAATTAGTTCATTAATTTTAAACTCTAGTGCTAGAGCATTATTTTCACTGTTAACATGAATTTGTTAATAACAAGACGACTATGACAAGTAAGTCTGTAGATATATTGTTAAGTAAGATCTGGCTATATAATTTTAAATTCACAATTAAACATGTTGCCTCTGGAGAAGACCCCAGGTGGTTTGCAGTGTTAAATAGCAGATTAAAGTTGACACGACTAATTTCTTTACTCTAATCTTATTAGTGGTACAACAGCTGTCAACTGTAACCATCTCTATAAAGCCTTTTGAGACATAAACAAAATGCCTCAATATGTCAAATGGAGAATAGTGTTTATCAATCACTATTGCTAATTAGCTTGCAAAATAATTTTTGCTTTTATTGTCTATTGGGGATAATTATTCACTTTTAGTAAACTTTTATCTAAAAATAGATATTTAAAATTAATTAAAATCATCCTGACTAGAAAAAAGTAACTGTTTATTAACAATAGATTATAGTATAAATTTCACCCCAACTGGCAAATACTATTTTATTAGTGCTTACTAGGGGTCTATGATGTGGTAGACACAGGAAGTGATACATAGGTTCCAATTCCATGTCTTCAACTGTTACTTACAAGAAGTAAATTAACTATGATAAGTTCACTCGGTATTTGCTGGCTGATTTGGGCATTAAAGAGTGTTTATATACACAGAAATGTTGTATCTCATTTTTAGACTTCATTGCTGGATCTTATGTGAACATTTTGTCTCACACATACAAACAGCTATGTGTGGTTTTTGGTTCACCTTTCTCTTCTGTTAGGTCAGTTCCTCTTTGGTCCCTAGTCTGCTAGGTGGGAAAAAGGATTCCACAGATAATTTCCTATACCCACACCAATCAACCAGTACAAAAACACCCAAGTCAAAAATCCAAAACCAATCAACTAAACAGTATCTCAATCCTCCAGCAACTCACAGGAATAACAGTATTTTTATATCAATGAAATTATATTTTACTTTTATTAAAATAGTGAAAGTTTCATGTTCACAAATCAGAAAGAAAAGTACAGCTATCATCACCCTGCAAACACTAACTTTGTAAGAGATCCAACCAAGAACGCTCATTGATGCAAACTTCGAACCAAATAGTACTTTTTGCTTACCCTTAAATAATTTGTTTTGTTGTGTAGTACAGAATATCTTATTGATTGGTCTCTTCTTAGCTATGATGTAAACTTTTTGAAGACAAAACTTATCACAGAAGAAATTCAACAAATACTGGCAGACTGATAATATTTCTCTCTGATGATAGCATGCAGGCAATAAGGTACAGAACGAAGACCAGAATAGGATGCTCAAACATAGCTCAGCTACACTGATGATGGAGGGTAAATCATTCAGTCTTTAAAACCTTTGGTTTCTTCATTTATATAGTGTGATAATGTTGTAAACTGCCAAATACTCTGTTAAATAGATGTAATATACCTGACAGCTCTACATGGAAATCAAATGCCTTACCATAGACAGGTTACATTAAAAAAAATCTCAACACTGTGGCTTTTATCAGAAAATATGAACCCAACACCTATCAGTGCAATTTTTTCTTAATACGTTCACTCTCTAGAAGTAGCATTGACACTGGTAAAACAACAACCCAATCTGGAATGAAGTTTTGCATTTCTCATTGGTGAGGGAGAGGGGAATAAGAGATGATGCAGACCAGGCACAGTGGCTTACGCCTGTAACCCCAGCACTTTGGGAGGATGAGGCAGGTGGATGACCTGAGGTCAGGAGTTCGAAACCAGCCTGGCCAACATGGGGAGACCCTATCTCTACTAAAAATACAAAAATTAGCCGGGCATGATGGCATGTGCCTGTAATCCCAGCTCCTCAGGAGGCTGAGGCAGGAGAATGGCTTGAACCCAGGAGGCGGAGGTTGCAGTGAGCCAAGATTGTGCCATTGTACTCCACCCTGGGCAATGGAGCAAGTCTCAGTCTCCAAAAAAAAAAAAAAAAAAAAAAAAGACGATGCAATGCTCTGAAAATATGCATCTGGTACTTGACTATGTCATTCTTTGGGGTAGATAAATAATATGGAGATACTTCTTGGTTTTCCAGAGAGGAACAAAACTGCAACTCCAAAATAGCTTTGAAATGATATAAACCGATGATTTTCTTCAGTCTGTTAAGCACTGTAAAATGACTTAACTAAGAAAAGATCATTTATATTTTTCAAATGCTGTGTTTTTTCCTCTTAGTAGTTGAAACTGCACTGTTAAATGTAAATAATAAAGGCATAATATAGTAAAGCTTTTTCTTGTAGCTGTAGGATTAAAGTTGTGAGCTGTATTATGCTGCCAGGATTTGAGAGGGAGAAAGAGAAAGAAAGCAAAAGAAAGAGAGAAAGACATACATACATACACACACACACACACAAACAGAGAGAGAAAGAGAGAGAGAGAGAGAGAGAGAGAGATGAAAGCTGAAGGGGGAAAGGGAGAGAGGGAAGGAAAAAAAGAGGTCTATGTGGGTATGCTCTTATAATCTCATGCCTTCTGAACACCCTAACCTCACTTTCTTAATAGGCAACTGGCTTCTAATTTCAGGAAAATCATTGGTGAAATGATTAAGTTTCTCATTAACAACCTTTTTTTTTAAATTTATTAAAAAGCTGGACTATAGCCCATTATGATCAAGTCTGAGAGAGTAGGGTCTGAAGAAATACACTTTTCCATTGTTTGTAAATATAAGACAATGCTCTTGGGTTTCAAAGTAAGTGCTCATTATAAAGTTAATGATGAGATAACCAGTCTGGGACACTAAGTTTCCCCTACAAAGTAACATTTGAGAGTTATAAAGAATATGAGCAGTACTGTTATTTGTTCTTACAGAACTTGTATTTTTCTTAAAGAACTATATATAATATATTTTATTTTCTTTGATTCTGAAGATAAGCTCTTCACTGCAGGTATGTTCCTTTTAAATGTGTTTACCTTAGGACCTAGGGATAGTAAGTTTAATGAACGTCATTTTCTATATAGATCATCCAAAGTGAGGTCAACAGAAAAAAGGAAAGTTCAGTCAGTCCCAACTTGTAGTAACAGCATTTAACATTCATAAAGAATGTACCCTAGAGAGCTTGTAGAGTATACTTTCTCTCTTCACTCCTACTTTAAACGGTGGGCATTCATTCATTCTTTCTTGACGTGAAGAATTTTGAAAAACAACTATGAGGTCACAAGGAAGGCTCTATAGTAAAGTCAAATATTTTCAAGCCAATCTAGTGTTAAAATAATCTTTAATATTTGTATTTGAAAGTATCAGGTTCATTTGGTTGGAAGGAACAAAAATTTACTCAAAATATTTTAAGTAAAAAGAGCCATTTATTGTAAGGCTATTGGGAACTTTCACATGAGTCCAGGAGAAAATGAACAACCATACCTCAAGAGAGCTGGAACAATGCTAGCTCTGTGGACTAGACTGCTTTCATTTCCAGCCCCCTTCTGTCCCATGAAGCAGTTTTGGTCTCCTCTCTTTTTCCCAAAACGGCCTTCCTTAGTCCTGCAAAACTTGGAACGCACATAGTCCTATAATGGCCATCCCAGAAGTGAATCTACATGATTATTTAAATTCAAATACCCAGGAAAAAAAATGACTCAAAGTTCTGCAACTTCCCAACTGCAAATTCCTGAGAAAGAAACTTGACTGGGCCAGTTCAACTTTTTGTATTGGATTATAAATCCTATCTTGCTGGCTGGTCAGTAGATTGGTTGCTCTTGAGTCAGATGTCCTCTCTTTAGAATTTAGTCAGCTATGGCCATTGAGGGAAGCACCACATGGATGGCATAAAATATAGCTGACAAGGCATGGATGTAATGCCTAGAACAAGTAGTATTCATAAACCACTGAAAAAAAGAAGGACACAACAAATAGGAAGGGAGAAGGTGATTATGGCAGGCCAACAAGAAAGAAGAAAAGGTAACAAGAAAGGAAACTCATAGTAAAAACTGTGAGAGTCTGGATTATGTTGCAAACTGAAGACACAAAGGCAAAGACTTAATAGTAGATGAGTCCCAAAGAGAACAGCCAAGTGAGTCAAGAGACTGGATTAAGAAGTAAGCACACGAGGCCTGGCATCTCAGGAAACTAAGTTGACAGATACTGGCATATGTAACAAAACATTCCCTTAATGAAGAGTCTTCTGTTATACCACCAGGGTGGCTGTTCCACAAAGGTAACACAGTAGGCTACTACTAATAATATTTAGAGTTTAATATGTCTCATATTCCATGACTGTAAGTTCCCTGAGGACAGGGTATATTTCAAGTGGTTCCTAGGTATGGCAATCCCATTGCCATGCCCACAAGTGATCCAAAGAAGGAAAATGCTAGAAAATAGTTTCCTAGGAGTAAGGACTGGAAGTCCTAGATTATTTACCTGCTTCTGGAGCACAATGAGTTATCTCTTCTCTTTTCTACTATAAGAGGAATTGTATCAGCCTCTACATAACACAAAGAGAGGGAAACAGAAGCCTTTGGGGACAAAACCTCAATGAGTAACGGGAGAGCAATTCTGAACATTCTCTCTGCTAATGTTCTCTCTGAACATTCTTTCTGAAAAGAATAAACACTCTTTTAAAGGGGTTATCATAGCTCTGAAAGGTTGTAGTCATACCCCAATGTGACTGCTTCCAACCCTCATCTGGCAGTGAGCCACATACATGGTTGCTGGTGATTGTGAGGAATAAACAAGGTAATACGTGCAGAGCATCTAGCACAGTGCTTGGCACCAAGCACACAATAAGTTAGTTTGTATCGCTTTACCAACTCAAAGGATCAGGTAAATGCAATATTGCCAAGTAAAGTCACAAGTTTTACTTTATTTTACTTTGGAGAATACATTTGATATCTTGTTGTAAATGATCTTCCTAGTGAACAAAGCTCCATTTCATATCATTCTAAATTTTTAAAAATTACATTTGATGAGTATTGCATGGCCTGAGTAGGATGGATTTACTACAGGCAAATAAAGGCATATACTATAAAGAAATAAAAAGCAACTTTACTGATCTATTTGATATGAAAAACCAGGCATACCTTATAAAAAAAGAATTATTTTTCCTGTTAGTTTAAAATGGGGCAATCTTATACCTACTGATGTGCTCTTATTCTAAAACTGTGATAAGGCCAATGACCTTATGAATATAGTTCTAGCATACTCTTTGGCCTTTTGAGTAAGTAACAGTCACAGATACATGACCTTCAAAAACTCATGGAAGTTTAAAGACAGACTAAAAAAGTCATTGCCTAAAATCCATGTAACAGAGAAGAAGAAGAATAGGATGCTCAGACCTAGCTCAGCTAAACTGATGATGGAGGGTAAATCATTCAGTCTTTAAAACCTTTGGTTTCTTCATTTATATAGTGTGATAATGGTGCAAACATGCCAAATGCTCTGATTGTTAAATAAATGTAATATACCTGACAGCTCTACGTGGAAATCAAATGCCAAAATCAGAAGGGTCATATTTGGTGAAAATGAGATCAAATTGTAAGTCTACAGAGTCCAATATTTGAGGCAGTATGCCCTTTTAACGCATTGCTTTTATCTGTTGGAGAAAATTCATTCATATAGTCACACAATATTGACTATTGATGTCCTGTGATTTACAAATAATGTATTTACTATGTGTCATGATCCTAAGGACTTACAATCTACTTGGGAGAAGTGATAGTACAGCAGACGGAGTACTTGGCAATGCAGCACATAATAAAGTGCTAAACCGAACTATTCTCTAACCTGTTTGATATTTTTTTCAGCGATAAGATAAAGACACAAATGTTCTATAGATCAACTTTAGGGCTGACACAAAGTTAAGGAAAATTAAACTGAATAAGTGGCCACATCAGGATCTTGATAGACTGGGCTAAAACTTACCAAGATGAAGTCTGAATTTAGGGTGAAAAAAACAAATGCCCAAGTAAAATTAATAGATTACAGCTTCTTAGAAGCCAAAGT
This sequence comes from Mandrillus leucophaeus, assembly GCF_000951045.1. NCBI lineage: Eukaryota > Metazoa > Chordata > Mammalia > Primates > Cercopithecidae > Mandrillus > Mandrillus leucophaeus. The sequence continues at coordinate 860,512 of NW_012102488.1, forward strand.
GACAAAGACTTAGGGATTTAAAGCTCAGTAATTAGGCAGTATAATATGGAGTCAAAACAATAACTACAACAAAAAACACTGAAAATAACTAAGTGCTTTCTTTGTGCAGGGACTTAAACACGTGCACTTTTAATCCTCATAACAGTTCTGTAAGGTAGGTATTAGTCTTACCATTTAGTTGAGGCTCTGTTAAAACAAGTAGTTTGGCCCAAAGTCATATAGCTAATCAGTAAAAAGCAGAGTTAAGCCTGGATCTGACTCTACAGCCTATACATTTTTCACTATACCATGCTGTCTGCTTTGCTTTGTGTTGATGAATGTACTTCTATATGAAAAACTGTCCACAGGGACTATGAAGAGATAAGCAAGACTGACAAAGAAGAAATAGGCACCTGATTAGTTCCCCAACAGAACAACCTAAAGTAGCTCACAGAGTTTACTATTTGACCCCTGGTCCTTGTGTAACTGTCAGAAATTATGAATCTTAAGTAAGTAAAAGGCAACCTGGGGAAGACTCTTTTTGGTGGCCCAAGAGGTTTGCTGGTTGCCTGTGAATTACGAACATCTACTACTGCCTGGAAAGGGCTTGGAGATGTGGAAGGCCAGTTTAGTGCCACCTTTCACTTTAATTATCATTGCTACTATGTACATATACTATAAAAAGACAACACAAAGTTTTGGTACAGCTGCTTCTAGTCACAGCAGATTCATCTTCTTATTTACATAACATGGGCCATTCTTTACGCTCAAAGAAAGTGAAAACTCCTGTTTATTTTCAAATATTAAAAAGCTATGATGAACCACTATTTTTAGTCTAGAGTTTTTAAAAGGCTAGAAGATGTCATTCATTTGTCTGTACTTGTTTTCGGCAATTTGTAGGTTTGGAAGGCTGAGGTGGGAGGATCATTTGAGGTTAGGGGTTCAAGACCATCCTGGCTAACATGGTGAAACCCTGTCTCTACTAAAAATACAAAAAAATGAGCCGGGCATGGTGGCGCGTGCTTGTAATCCCAGCTACTTGGGAATCGCTTGAACCCAGGAGGCGGAAGTTGCAGTGAGCCGAGATGGCCCCACTGCACTCTAGCCTGGGTGACAGTGAAACCCTGTCCCAAAAAAAAAAAAAAAAAAAGTTTGTAAGCAGAATAGCATTAGTCTTCCCCAAAGGAGATACAAACTGCCTTGTTTCAGGGCGATCTTTCTTGGAACTAAAAACAATTTTATTGGAGCACATTTGTTTAAATGATTGATTTTGTAATAACACATCCTGACCTAAACCCTTTCAGAGATAACTTGAAAATAATTAAAGCAGTTTTATGGCCTTTCCCTGGTTCTCATAAGAGCAAAACAACCTACTGCAGACTCAGAAAGGTTTCAAAAAGTCACACTTCCAGAAGCAGGTATAATTCTCAATTTCACGTTAAAAAAACAAAAAACAAAAGACAAAAAAAGCTTCTGGAAGCAAATATTCATTCACAGGAAGTTGCTTAGCAATAATCATAGAACAAACAAGACATGCAACTACTGAGGTACTATGTGGAGTAAAAAGAGATATGAACAGTACGGTAAGAAAAGAGGACAGGAAGCTGGTTTATCCACTAACAAACAGCTCAGGGCTTCAGGAGCAGCAACACATAAGGTTTATAGCCATAAGACTCCAGGTTTCAACAGGGTAACTGTTATGAGACAGTGGCTTAAACTTATCAAATCCTCTATTTATCACTGAGAAAAATTAAACAGGATATTCTAAACTAGCCTCCTTAGGTAAATGCCATGAAATGCCACAGGAGGCAGGAAACAGCAGTAGCTAAGGTGGCAAAAGGTTCATGGAGTTGAGGGGTGGAAACCCACTAGGGATGGAAAGATTCTGGACAGGCTGAGAACAAAGGAGTGCCCAGGGACTATGGAAAGCCCAGGGCCTGGGCAGGGATTTGTGCAGGAGAGTAGTTGGAAGGAAAATGAAAAAGAATATTTTTTGAAGTAAGCCGCTGACTCATGCCCACCAGTATGCTCTTATTCTACATTTAAATCTGAAGTGGTTACAAAATTCCCCTTGCTGTTCTTTGAGTAAACAGCATAACACTCTTATGGCTTTAATCCTTTAGCCCTGAAAACTGAAGCTGCGTTAGAAAGCAGAGTTATGGTATTGAGACTGTGCTCAGGATAAAAGAATCTTAGAGTTGATGCTGGATGCCCACAGCTCTGGGTGCTAGACTCACTCAATAAGTAGCACTTAGTTGAAAACACAAATCTATTGTGAATAGTGCCACAATAATCTATAAAAAATAAAAGACCTATAAAAAATCTATAAAAAATAAAAAAGGATGAGTTCATGTCCTTTGTAGCGACATGGATGAAGCTGGAAACCATCATTCTGAGCAAACTATCGCAAGAACAGAAAACCAAACACCGTATGTTCTCACTCATAGGTGGGAACTGAACAATGACAACACTTGGACACAGGGTGGGGAACATCACACACTGGGGCCTATTGTAGGGTTAGGGGGAGGGATAGCATTAGGAGATATACCTAATGTAAATGATGAGTTAATGGGTGCAGCACACCAACATGGCACATGTATATATATGTAAAAAACCTGCATGTTGTGCACATGTACCCTAGAACTTAAAGTATGAAAAAAAAAAAAAAGAAAAAAAGAAAACACAAATTTATTGGCCTAAAGTGAAATGAAGGAACAAACTCTTAATCCTGACCCTGTGGGTCAGCTAGTGCTGACCAGCTACGAGGCACTGGTCTGGACTCTCAAGATTCCACAGCTCCTTTGCAAAGGGAGTGTGCTAATTCTTGCTTAGGTCTTTGTAGGAACTGTGGACACCTCTTCTATTTCCTAAACAAGAGGCAGAGATAAGCACCAGAACAACATACTCTGTTACAATGACAATAGCAGCTTTTGGGAAACAGGCATTTAATCTAGGTTACCAACCAGAGAGCTTAGTGTCATGCAAGTTGAAGCCTACCAGAAAACAAAACAAAACAAAAAACGAAAAACCTCTAGGTGAATTTAAGATGAACAATATAAATTATTAACAGTTATCAAAGCACTCTCCCAAAGAATCAGTATCATTTCCTTTCTTATTTCAAATATTTATTATGTTTCATTCCTTTCCTCCTTCCTCCCTGCCAATTAACATACAGTAAGTGAAGACAACCTGCCCAGCAACACCCTATAAATGAAGTCCATTTTGATAAGAAATAGCAACGCTTCTGGGTTATAAAAACCACTATGCATGCTATAACTTGCCTTATGGGGAGCTTTCTGCTCCACAGAAAGATTTCCTGACTTAAAGAATACCTATATCATTCTTCATTAATCTTTGTGAGTAGAGGAAAGAAATCCAAATCATCTTTGTCAAAAGCTTGTACTTAGAAATATCACATGTCAGGTAGCTAGCACTGTCTTAAACCAGGCAAGACTATTTTAAAAACTCTCATTTAACATTTATGATGTAACTTTACATTATAATATACAAATATACATTATAATAAAAGCTTAACAGTTTACAAACAGCTCTCATATACATTATTTCAACTGGTCCCACAGTAGCACCACGAGGTGAATATGATTACATTTATTTTTCCAAATAAGGAAACAGATGCAATGAAATTAAGGCACTCACTCAAATTCTCTTAGCTAGTAGCCTGGCAGAGGTAAAACCAGAACCCAGCTTTGTCCTACTCCAAAGCCAATGCCATTTCTTTTTAATACAAATGCCTCTCAGAAAAAAAAAAAGATAACATACTCTTGGAATTTTTTTTTCCTGTTGTATCCAATGGACAAATGAAGCATTCACTTTTTTTCTTTTTTTTTGAGACAGGGTCTTGCTCTGTTGCCCAGACTGGAATACGGTGATGCAATCATGGTTCACAGCAGCCTTGACCTCCTGGGCTCAAGTGATCCTTCCTCTCTTAGTCTCCTGAGTAGCTGGGACTACAGGTGTGTGCCACTATGCCTGACTAAATTTGTTAATGTTTTGTAGAGACGGGGTCTCGCTACATTGCCCAGGCTATTCTCGAACTTCTGGCCTCAAGTGATCCTCCTGCCTTGACCTCCCAAAGTGCTGGGATTATAGATGTGAGCCACTGCACCCTGCCTAAATGAACTTTTATTAAAACCTCTTATTTAAACTCCGTAAATAAAAGTCTCCACAAAATACCCAGAAACTGCGCACGTTACAACCCAGGAATACAATACTTTTGAAATAACATTGCTGCTATACCCCAGGTGGCCAGGGACTTAAGAGAACAGGAAAGCAATTTACCGTTAAAGACCAACGTGCAATTCAGTTCCCAGCAATTTGGCTGGGACTCTAGGCTATGGCACTCTTCGCCTCCGACTGCTCTTCCTGTATGGTAGGAACTTGCTGAAATTTCACAGCTCAGACTTTTGTTAATGTACTTACTCACTTCTTTTTTCACATGTAACATGATGTTAGCTTACTGTAACTATTATTTATTTGTGCTCATTTTTTGGAAGCAGTTAGAATTGCTCAAGAGTTTATCAATTCTTCTTGATTTCTGATTAGAGCACATCACAGACCAAAGAGATTTCCTTTATAAGGCTTTTTAGGCTCAATTTGAGTTTTGCAAGTGATGTTGAGCACCTCTGTTTTTCTCCCTAATGGGCAGTGTAAGCTTTTGCTATTCAACCCTGAATACACATACAATTTTCTTGTCGTTCTCCATATGGAAACCATAGGGCAGAAATGACTCACAAATGAAACGTAAAAAACAGATTAAGAAACTATACTTACTTAGGAGGAATTCTTAAAACTGTGTTCACATTTGTGGCTGGGACTACTACTTGAAGGATGTGTTCAAGGGCTGTTAATCCACCAGCAGCTTGAAATGCAATCTGATCTGCCACATTCTAGACAGAAATACAAACAGAAGTTAGCCCAATTTCCCAGGCATAAAACTATAACTAAAATGATATCTGTAGTCTGAAACATGCTGATGGTTCAACTATTCTACAAATATTATTTTATAAATATTTGTTGAATGCTACTCACTGCTAATTGTTTCAGTACTAGGAAATATAGGTCAAAAGGAGTGAGCATAAAAGACATAGTTGCTCTCCTCCATGAAGCTTAAAATTTGGTAGATGGCAAGCACCGGCAACCAAAGCAAAAAGGGACAAGTGGGATCACATCAAGTTAAAAAGCTTCTGCACAGCAAAGGAAACAATCAACCAAGCAAAGAGACAACTCACAGAATGGGAGAAATGGGAGAAAATATTTACAAACTATCTATCTGACAAGGGATTAACAACCAGAATATATAAGAGCTCAAACAACTCTAAAGGAAAAAAATCTAATAATCCGATTTTTAAAATGGGCAAAAAATCTGAATAGACATTTCTCAAGAGAAGACAAACAAATGGCAAAGAGGCAAAGGAAAAGGTGCTCAACATAACTGATCATCGTAAAAATGCAAATCAAAACTACAAACATACTATATGATCTAATTTATATGAAAATCTATGATAGACAACATAGTTGTCACCCCAGTTAAAATGGCTTTTATCCAAAGACAGGTAATAACAAATGCTGGTGACGATGTGGAGGAAACGGAACTCTCATACACTGTTGGTGGGAATGTAAATTAGTACAACCACTATGGAGAACAGTTTGGAGATTTTTCAAAAAACTAAAAACAGAGCTACCATATGACCCAGCAATTCCACTGGTAGGTATATGCCCAAAAGAAAGGAAATCCATATATCTAAGAGATATCTGCTTTCCCATATTTACTACAGCACCATTCACAATATAGCCAAGAACTGGAAGCAACTCCATCAGGAGATGAGTGGATAAAGAAAATGTAGTACATATACAGAATGGAGTACTATTCAGCTATAAAAAGGAATGAGATCCTGTCATTCGCAACAACATAGATGAAAGTGGAGGTCCTTATGTTAAGTGAAATGAACCAGGCGAAGTAAGACTTCACATGTGCTCATTTATTTGTGGGAGCTAAACATTAAAACAACTGAACTCATGGAGATAGAGAATGGAAGGATAGGTACCAGAGGCTGAGAAGGGTAGTGAGGGGACCGGGTAGTGGGGAAGGAAGTGAGGGTAGTTAATGGGTACAAAACAATAGTCAGAAAGAATAAGACCTAGTACTTGATAGCACAACAGGGTGAGTATACTCAATAATAATTTAATTGTTCATTTACAAATAACTAAAAGAATACAGTTGGATTGTTTGTAACACAAAAAAATGAATGCTTTAGGTGATGGATACCCCATTTACTCTGATGTGATTATTAAGCATTGTATGCCTATATCAAAATATCTCATGTAAACCATAAATATATAAACTATGTACCCACAAAAATTAAAAATTAGAGAAAAAATGAGTGCCTAGAAGAACACTAATCAGATAGTTATAAATAAGGTGATTTTAATTATAAGTACCTTGAAAGATAAAAGGTTCTCTATGAGAATAATGGGGGAATCAACTATATAATGGGGAAAGGGTCAGGATAGGCTTCTCTGATAAAATTGAGGTTTTAAGACAAGTAAAAGAAAGGGGGAAGAAAAGAAGCACTCCAGGCAAAGAAAAAAAATTATATATAAATTTTTAGCAATACTTACTTAAAAATCACATCTTTATCACATTGTAATCTTAATTACCACCTAACAATATAGACTTCCACAAAGATTCCCTCTACTAGAATATTTGTCTTCAGCAATAAAAGATAATCTAATATCTAATCATTTTAGCTGTATCCTTTTAAAAAAAACACCATTTCAGCTATTTTAGGAGAACATTAAGTAACAATTTTAGAACTAAACCTACGATTATTTCTATGCAATTTACGATCTGTATATAATCCTTGTGGGAAATAACATTTCCAAGTTATTTGCACTTCTTTGGCATGGGAAAGAGAAAAGTAATTCTATGCTACACTGTGTGTTTTTAAGCATAGGCAGAATCAATGCAACATATATGTAAAAAATAAGATAGCAACCTATTGTGCCTTGAATTGTGCCCCCCTCAAAATCCATATGTGGAGGTCCCAACCCCCAGTATTTCAGAATGTAACTGTATTTGAAGAGAAGATCTTTAAAGTGGTAACTAAGTTAAAAGTGAGGCTGTTAGAGTAGGCTCTGGTCCAATATGACTGATGTTCTTAAAAGAGGAGAAAAAGGCACCGGGGTTACACCTGCACAGTCAAGAAGCCACATGAGGACACAGCAAAAGGTGGCCATCCACTAGCCAAGGACAGAGAAGTCCAGGAGAAACCAGACCTGTTGACACCTTGATCTTGGACTTGCAGCATCTACAACTGAGGGAAAATCAATTTATATTGTTTAACCAACCCAGTCGTTGGCACTTTGTTATGGCAACCCCAAGCAAACTAATACAACCCCTCTATTACATCACCGCCTTACATTTCTTCTAATAGTATTCCACAGCCTTGAAACTTTGAAATACTGAGGTTTTTTTGAAAAGCGAGTGGGGAGGAGATATTAGTATATATAAGCTCTGTCAAACATATTTGCCTGATTCTTCTGGTGTTCTGAGCATTAATGACATACCAATTATTGTCTCCAGTACATGTCTAGAGTTTAGCAGTGTTATCAAATGCTTATCTTAATCATTCAATTGCTCTTTGTGCACAATAAAATACATTTTGTGACTATAAGAAGTTCATTGTGACAGCTAGACAAGACTCATACATGTAAGATTAAAATTAACAATTTTGTTATTAATGGAAAAATATTTCTTTGCAAAGTTAAAACAAACAATCAAAACCTCCAAAATCCAGGTACTTAATAGTTTATTTAATACTGTAATGCTGTCGTTATTCCCTCTTTTTATGCTAGGATGTCAATATACTTAGAATAATAAGCTCTGTGTATTATCATATAATATACATAGAGAAGTGTACTAATCATAATTGTACAGCTCGATGAGTTAAAAAAAAATTCAACACACTGTGTAACAACTCCAAAATTAAAATACAAAGCTTCATAGCATGCCATAGTATCCCTTGTGCCCATCCTATTCACTATCTCTTCCTTGTGCCAAAATGTAAAGGTTATCCCAACTTTTAAACTCATGAATTCATTTTGCCTTCTTTTCATATCTATATCACACTTTATCCAACTGTGTCTAGCTTTTTTTGGTTGATTGTTTATTTCTAAATTCATCCATGTTGCTGCCTGTAGCAGTATTTCATTCATTTTCTTTGCTGTATATTATTCCTTTGTGACTCTCTATATCCACTTATTTAAATGTTTCACTGCTGATTGACATTTAGCTTGTTTCTACTTTGACACTTTGGACAACGCTCCTTTAAACATTTGTGCACATGTATTTGGCACATGTGACATTCAGCTATGTTGGGCATATCTAGGAGTAGAACTGCTGGGTCACAGAGTATGCATAGGTTCAGTTTTAGTAGCTATGGCCAAACAGTTTTCTAAAATATTTCGAACAATATTGGCGGTATAGTGTTAATTTCCGTTATTCCACATTCTCACTAAAATTGGTTTTACCGGTCTTTTTAACTTTGGTCATTGTAATGGGTGTGTACTGGCATTTTATTGAGGTTTTTATTTCCTGTTTCCTGATGACCAGGGAGATTGAACATCTTATGTTTACTGGCTGTTCGTGATTTAAAAAATTTAATTCAGGTATATTTTATAATTGGGTGAAAGGCTCAGATCTTAAATATACTGTTCAATCACACTTGACAAATGCTTATCAAGACACAACCATTTCTATCACCCTAGAAAGTTCCCTCATGCTCCTTCCATGGTCAATCCTTCCTCTCTGAAGCAACCACTGATTTGTTTCATAGTACCATAAGTTAGTGTTGTCTATCATAGATTTTCATATAAATTAGATCATATAGTATGTATAAATATTTTCTGGATTTAATTTGGTAGGGACTGGCTATCCCACCAGTAGTTTTATACCAAGCCTAAGGAACTGTGGAAACATCTCAAGTGTAGGGAAAATGGTAGAGGGTCAAGATGGGGATGTAAACACATACATACACCTCCTTTCTTATATGTAAAACAAATAAGGATTCCAGATAAAATATTTTAACACATTAAAAGTCATAACCATATTAAAAATAAATGAAACATCTCTGTGAAACAGGGATGGAGAAGCTCATAGTAATGCATAGGGCAAGGGTCCAATTTTTAGTAGATTCTCAAAAGAACATTTGCTCCTCTAGATTATCCTCTTTTCTTCAGTTTTCACACTGATCCAGCCTCCAAATTCTGGAAATTCTACTTCTGTTACAGTTCTTGCTTCTTCTATCCATGCCTACTGTTAATAACCATGTCAGAACCATGTCTAGTTAGGCTCTCATGGTATCTTGTTTAAGGTATTATAACAATCTCCTAATTAGTATCTTTGGGTCCAAGTTTACCCTAACCAGCTCATTTTCTAGAGCACTGCTTCCCAAACTCTATAAAAAAAAACCAATTTTTTGTTTTTAACATTTTTACTCCATTATAGACTGACACTTTTGTGAAATACAGATGAAATACTGAACAAATGGGAAAAAATGTACTAAGTAGAAGGCCACATTTTAAAATACTGTGAAAATGACCACACTGCCAAAGGCACTCTAAGAATTCAATGCAATTCCCATCAAAATGCTATCATCATTCTTCACAGAACTAGAAAAAACAATCCTAAAATTCATATGGAACCAAAAAAGAGCCTGCATAGCCCAAGCAAGACTAAGCAAAAAGAACAAATCTGGAGGCATCACATTACCTGATTTCAAACTATACTACAAGGCCACAGTCACCAAAAGCGCAAGGTACTGGTATAAAAATGGGCACATAGACCAATGGAACAGAACAGAGAACCCGGAAATAAACCCAAATACTTAACAGCCAACTGGTCTTCAACAAAGCAAACAAAAAACATAAAGTGGGGAAAGGACACCATATTCAACAAAAGGTGCTGGGAGAATTGGCTAGCCACATGTAGAAGAATGAAACTGGATTCTCACCTCTCACCTTATACAAAAATCAACTCAAGATGGATCAAGGACTTAAATCTAAGACCTGAAACTATAAAAATTCTAGAAGATAACATCGGAAAAACCCTTCTAGACATTGGTTTAGGCAAGGATTTCATGACCAAGAACCCAAAAGCAAATGCAATAAAAACAAAGATAAATAGCTGGAACTTAGTTAAACTAAAGAGCTTTTGCATGGCAAAAGGAACAGTCAGCAGAATAAACAGACAACTCACAGAGTGGGAGAAAATCTTCACAATCTATACATTCAACAAAGGACTAATACCCAGAAACCACAAGGAACACAAATTAGCAAGAAAAATTAGCAAACAACAACAAACAAACAAACAATCCCATCAAAACACAGGCTGAGGACATGAATAGACAATTCTCAAAAGAACATATACAAATGGCCAACAAACATATGTAAAAATGTTCAACATCACTAATGATCAGGGAAATGCAAATCAAAACCACAATGTAATACCACCTTACTCCAACAAGAATGGCTATTAAAAAAAAAAAAAAAAAAAAGATGTTGGTGTGGATGCAGTGAAAAGGGAACACTTCTACATTGCTGGTGGGAATGTAAACTAGGAAAACAGTGTGGAGATTCCTTAAAGAACTAAAAGTAGAAGTACCATTTGATCCAGCAATTCCACTACTGGGCATCTACCCAGAGAAACAGAAGTCATTATAACAAAAAGATACTTGCTCACGCATGTTTATAGCAGCACAATTCGTGATTGCAAAAATGTGGAACCAACCCAAATGCCCATCAATCAACAAGTGGATAAAGAAACTGGTACGTGTGTGCGTGTGTGTGTATATATATATGTATGTCTGTGTGTGTATATGTATGTGTGTATATATATGTGTATGTGTGTGTATATACATATATATATATATATGGAATACTACTCAGCCATTAAAAGGAATGAATTAATGGCATTTGCAGAAACCTGGATGGGATTGGAGACTATTATTTTAAGTGAAGTAACTCAGGAATGAAAAACCAAACATTATATGTTCTCACCGGTAAGTGGGAGCTAAGCTATGAGGATGCAAAGGCATAAGAATGACACGATGAACTCTGAGACTTGGGGGAAAGGGTAGGAAGAGGGTGAGGGATAAAAGACTACAAATTGGGTTCAATGTATACTGCTGGGGAGATGGGTGCACCAAAATCTCACAAATCACCCCTAAAGAACTTATTCATGTAATGAAATACCACCTGTTCCCCAAAAACCTATGGAAATAAAAATAAATAAATAAAATAGTAGATGCAAAAAGACAAAATTACTCTGTCAATTTGCAAAATTTACTCTTGATTTGTGTATATATCTCATTATGTTTCATAACAGTGGCCTGGCACTGGCTTATGGACTCCGTTTGAGTAGTCCTGCCCTGGATACACAATGAAGAAATACCCTAAAGAGTAAATGTCATTACATCACTCTTTGCTTAAAACACTCCAGGGACAACTTCTTCACAGTCTACAGAACAAGATCCATGGACCTTAGAATCATTCTTCAGAATCTGATCCCTCTCCAATAGCCTCCTTCCCTGCCAGGATCCTGCCTCTCTTGTAACTAAATTCCTTATATGACCCCTACTTTTTCATGCCTCTGTGCTTTTGCATAAACTGTTCCTTTTCAGGAAGGATGATCCTCTAGTTTTTCATCTTTGTATCTCCACTAAACTCTGAGCTTCCTGATGTCAGAGACCATGTCTGCTTCATCATCATATCCCAAAGACTTAGCATAGGGGACTGCACTCAGTAATTACTCAACAATGTTGCTGAATGAGAAGGACGGCTGACAAAGATACTCTTATTTTTTATATATATATATATATATTTCGTCCATTTGTTTTTTGAGATGGAGTCTTGCTCTGTCGCCCAGGCTGGGGTGCAGTGGTGCAATCTTGGCTCATTGCAACCTCAGCCTCCCGGGTAGCTAGGATTACAGGCACCTGACAACATGCCCGGCTAATTTTTGTGTTTTTTTTTTTAGTAGAGATGGGGATTCACCATGTTGGTCAGGCTGGTCTTGAACTCCTGACTTCAGGTGATCTACCTGCCTTGGCCTCCCAAAGTGCTGGAATTATAGGCATGAGCCACAACGTCCGGCCCCATTATACATGGTTGTAACTGCGAAAACAGAAACAGTAATTTCTCTAGTATGACTGCAGGATGAAATCCTCCATTCTTGTTATTATGTTTGCCTTACAGAATAGTTTTTCACTGGAAATGAGCTTCATGACCAAAGAATGAGATTCAGTTTTCCAAGACTGCAGGACATGTTCACCCTGAACTTTCTTAACATCTATCAAGAAAGGAACTAAACTTTCCTCTCATATTCCATTTTAGTGTAAAGCCATTAGGTACTGACATCTCTCAACTCAAAAACAGGGCATAGAGTACGTTAAGCCAAGCAGAAACACCGGCTGATCAGTGTGTCCACAGGGAAACCAAGCAGCACCACTGCTGTTCCTGCAGACCCCTCCACAATGGGAGGAAACTGGGTCAGCACTGCAGAATTGGAGGGGAAAAGGACTGAGTAAAAGCAGATCATTTTAATGTATACATCTATGCCTTAAAAAAAGCCTCCAAAAAAACCCTCAAAGCCTTTTCTGCAATGCCAACAACATGGATGCGACCTCTTGAAAAACCTGACACAAGCTCTAACAGATATTAAACAGGACCGAATAAGCCAATTTCAGGAAGATAAAGGCCATTCAGAGCCAACTTTTTACTAATGCACTACTGGAAACTGAAGTTTTAGTTTATTATTTGCAGCTTTTCAAAAAAAAAAAAAAAAGCAAAAAGTAAAATCAACTGTGAAATAAAGAAATCTCCCAAATCTCTGCCTGGAGCTAAGGAAGATTCTGGTTATGTTTACTTCTGGATTAGAGATGCAACAAGCCACCTCAGGACTCTCTTTCATGGAGCATGGCCAGATGGAAACACTGCTCAGTATCATCCTAAGTTCTTCATGCCCCACATCAAGCCCTACTCATCCATCACCTCAGCCCTACCTCACGGCCCCATTCTCTCTTATCTGCAAGCTCCTGAAGAGTGGTATCTGACTCATCTTTGCAGCCTCAGTCCTGGCACAGAGCAGGAATGGTAAACACCTGATAGATAAGTGATAGAACAAAAGAATGAACAAATGAAAGGACTTATTTCAGACAGTAAAAATTTATTTCCTGTGAGATAAGATAGGTTAACACAATATAGAGGCATGTTAAATATAACAAGGAGAAATACTGCTCACTGGATCCCATTCCCTAACAGTTTATATATAAAGATGGATGAAACAATCCTGTGATATTAGAGTTGACTTCTTCATCTCATGGGGACAGAAAGGGAAAATCAAGCTGTCTCAATGATGAACCAACCAAATATTAAAACTAAGAGAGAAAAAAACCTTCGCAAGCATGTGGCGTTAAAGACCTTATATGCAAATCCAAAAAGAAAATAATCCTCATACAAATCTAGGTGCACTTAAATAACACAGAAAGCTTCCCCATCTCTTGTTCCTCTCTTTTCATACCACACTAACTTCCTGTGCCAATCACTTGGCACTTCTTATACAGTTTTATTACATTTCTGGATGTATTACATTTCTGGATGCCTTAATGCCATAATAAGAAGACTGGATGCTCTTCAGATACACCATTTTATACTTATCCCTATCCCTCTTAGCATCCAGAAAAAGCAAGTACGCTAAAAATCCTTAACCATAATTATCTTCTCCATTCAAACTGCCACCTTTCCAACTTGTAGTGTTCAAATGCTCTCCCAATCCCTTAAGACCAAGATCAAATGCTGCTGCTTCTGTTAAGTCACTCAGATCCCCTCAACTAAAGTCAAAGCTCTCTGTATATTTTTTGTGTGTGGCCCTTACCACTTTCTACTTTATGCAAAGTTATTTGTGTCCATGTAGTAGACGGTAAAGCCTAAACTCTCCTGTGTCTGTGTTCCTACCCAGGGCCAAGCACAGGATGCACATACTGCAGGTATCAAGCAAAGTTTTTTTCAGTGACTGAAAATATCTCATTCTAGAAAGGTGAATTCCCTTTTAAACCCTTTTCCAATTCTCTGCATTCAGACATATGAAACTGGAAAAAACTTTCATAAAAAGCTTGGTAATTCTGATCTGATTGAGAAAAACATACCTTTAAAGATAAGACGTGTAGCTTCCCTTACGTACCTGGCATAATACCTTAAAAGCTCTGCCTTCCCCTGCTCTCACCCACTGTGAGACTGACAACTGACTAATAGGATTAGTGGCTCCATTCTAATAACCCCACTTAGCTAAAGGCCAGCAAAAAATGACAGTCTCAATCTGAATTACACAGCCAGGGAATCCATCCAATTATTAACTAGAGTAACTGTTATTACCTCTCCCAATCAAAGAAGAGGCAGCTGTTAATCTTTGGCGGCCTGCAAAGGCTAGTGGCCTTTGTACTTGACTTTTCTGTAGACAATAATTATGTTCTTTGTGATCAGGGAGGAAGGCCTTCAAAGCTTTTTAGACAGAGGTGGCAGATGGGGAAAACTGTTTGCGTGTTCATTAGCAGTATAGGCTAGATTTGTTCTGAGCATCTGTGGCACCTTAAGACCTGTTTAGAGAAAATACAAGTAGGTTTTGGCAAGTCCATAAATTTAGAACTCAGTAGCCTAATTTATAGAGATGAGAAGGTCCTGAAGTGAAAATTTTTATGATCGTTTTTCCCAATATGGAAAACTTTGTTAACATTTAAAAGACATCATTTCCACTTTTCTACTATCCTTGTCTGTTAATGTTAGTTTAAAAGAAGCAAGCACAATGAGATGATGCTCCTTATTCTGTGTTTCTCCCTTACAAGCTTCCTAACTGCTGGCTTCTTTATATTCCCATAATCTACATAAATATCTATGCTCAGCTTTTCAGCTATAGGCACTAACATGATAGCACTAGGTTTTGGGGTCAGGGATGTCACAAGAACAAAAACATATACTGTGGGAAGGTGATACCAAAAAGAGTAAAATTACAAGCTACAATTTGAAGGCTTAGGCAATACAGTAAGTGGGGCTGAGAGGCTAGAAAAGCTTTCTTAGTATCAGATGAACAATTCCTTTGTGATGCTAATTAGAAGTTGGACTCTTTGGAAGGCGCTCCCTGAGGGAGCTGAATTGTGCCATTTCTGACCCATTTGGACTAAGGAAGGAAAGAATAGAGTGAGTGAGAGAGGGTGGGTGCAGGAACTGAAGGACAGAAGCAGACCACAAGACCTGAGTGCTCCTTCTCTCTCTCTCTCTCTCTCTCTCTTTCTTATTATACTTTAAGTTCAGGGTACAGGTGCACAACGTGCAGGTTTGCCATATATGTATACATGTGCCATGTTGGTGTGCTGCACCCATTAATTCGTCATTTACATTAGGTAAATCTCCTAATGCTATCCCTCCCCACTCCCTCAACCCCACAACCAGCCCCAGTGTGTGATGTTCCCCTTCCTGTGTCCAAGTGTTCTCAGTGTTCAATTCCCACCTATGAGTGAGAACATGCAGTATTTGGTTTTCTGTTCTTGCAATAGTTTGCTGAGAATGATGGTTTACAGCTGAATCCATGTCTCTACAAAGGACAAGTTTTTTTATGGCTGCATAGTATTCCATGGTGTATATGTGCCATATTTTCTTAATCCAGTCTGTCACTGATGGACATTTGGGTTGGTTCCAAGTCTTTGCTATTGTGAATAGTACCTCAATAAACATACGTGTGTGTATGTCTTTATAGTAGCATGATTTATAATCCTTTAGGTATACACCCAATAATGGGATGACTGGGTCAAATGGTATTTCTAGTTCTAGATCCTTGAGGGATCACCACACTGTCTTCCACAATGGTTGAACTAGTTTACAGTCCCACCAACAGTGTAAAAGCGCTCCAATTTCTCCACATCCTTTCCAGCACCGATTGTTTCGTGACTTTTTAATGATCACCATTCTAACTGGTGTGAGATGGTATCTCATTGTGGTTTTGATTTGCATTTCTCTGATGGCCAGTTTATGATGAGCAAAAATCCTCAATAAAATACTGGCAAACTGAATCCA
>NW_012102488.1:878173-879438 GCF_000951045.1 Mandrillus leucophaeus
ATCAAAAAGTGGGTGAAGGATATGAACAGACTCTTCTCAAAATAAGACATTTATGCAGCCAACAGATATGAAAAAGTGCTCTTTCTTTTTCTTTTTAAACGGTACTGAGATAGATGACCAAAGATTAGTAAGAAGAGTTCATTACTGCAATCCAACAAAGCTCATGATAGTTACTTTGATCTTCCTTACCCTCAAGTTCTCCAAAGCTGCCAAGTGGGAGGCACTGGGCCAGGACCAGCACTCATAGTCTAGTAAGCAGTAGACTTACAAATAGATAAATGCCATACAGTGAGATAAATGTTATAATGAGTGGATATAAAAAGATGATCATAGAAGAAATGATTCCTTTGAATAATTCTTTAGAACACAACTGGTGTCAATGTGTACAGTTTTCTAAGCTACTACGCTCTCACATTAAAAGACAAAGGACCTAAGTCAGGAATGTATATATGATGTTCCCTGTACAACTTCTTTATACTCCAACCATTTCCAACTTCCAGGTCTACCCACTAGTTTACAGCAGAACCTCATGAGTCTTAACACAGCAGTTCCTTTTTTCCTTGCCCCTGTATCTCAAGTATCCTGAATGTTTTAAAGTTTAAAGGTAAAAGAAATTTGGGACTATGAAAGTAAAGAAAATTTGCTTTGGGCAAATGCGTTATATGGACAAGAGCCAGTAACATGGACTACCTCTAATGGGTCCAGCAGCTCCTAGGAGGCAGGACCTTAGAGCTCAGACCCTTTTCTCAGAGGTGGCAATTTCTATTTTCTCCCCATCATAACACTTTTGCTTCTTTACTGATTTTTATATTTATCTGGTTGTAAACTAAATCATAATGATTACCGTATCTGTTTACTTCATTACAAACTAGATTGTGAGGTCTCTAACAGCTGGAATTATGTTTATATTGGGTCTAGCAAAAAGTAGGTATTCAAATAAATATTTGCATCAAAGAATAAAGTTACAATTAATTTAATATCTGGGGCTCTGACATCAGAAATTCCCTTAAGAGGAGAGACAGCCCATCAATAAGAAAGAAAAGTCTCAGAAACCCACAGTCTTGGAAAAGTCAAGGTAAGGGTACAAGTAAGCTAGAACCTTTGGAAAACGTTACTGGTCCTTGTGTGTGCTGATAGAGAAGGCAGGCCCTTCTGTTAGGCCTGCCTGAAGGGAAAGAGGGAAAGGAGAGACCAGAGATGCGGAGGCCAACCACTGTGCCTTTGTCAATCATCCTGCCTTACTCATCTTGGCATCAGTTTTTTTG
>NW_012102488.1:880098-912747 GCF_000951045.1 Mandrillus leucophaeus
TTACAGGCTTGAGCCACCGCGCTCGGCCTAAAAATTTTTTAAAATTATACTTTAAGTTCTGGGATACATGTGCAGAATGTGCAGGTTTGTTACACAGGTATACATGTGCCATGGTAGTTTGCTGCACCCATCAACCGGTCATCTACATTAGGTATTTCTCCTAATGCTATCCCTCCCCTAGCACCCCATCCCCTGACTGGCCCCAATGTGTGATGCTTCCCTCCCTGTGTCGACGTGTCTCATTGTTTAACTCCCACTTATGAGTGAAAACATGCAGTGTTTGGTTTTCTGTTCCTGTGTTACTTTACTGAGAATGATGGTTTCCAGTTTCGTCCATGTCCCTGTAAAGGACATGAACTCATCCTTTTTTATGGCTGCATAGTATTCCATGGTATATATGTGGCACATTTTCTTGATCCAGTCATTCACTGATAGACATTTGGATTGGTTCCAAGTCTTTGGTATTGTGAATAGTGCTGCAATAAACATACGTGTGCATGTGTCTTTAGAGTAGAATGATTTATAATGCTTTGGGTATATACCCAGTAATGGGATTGCTGGTGACCCAGAACTTTCTATATCCTGAGGGACAGAGGGGGAAAGCAATTCTTGAGAGTCAAAACAAATTTAAGGAGGAAACAGGAACCCAAATTTTACTTTTATCAAATTACCATCTTGGAGGGCTATTGAGAGCAACATTTCAAGGGCTTACCATGTAGCAGGCCATGGGCTATCTTCACATATAAATCCTTACAACAATCCTGTGAGGTAGCACTCATCAGCCCCATTATACAGATATGAAAATCAGTCTTAGAACAATCAGTTACTTGCTCAAACGTACAAAGTTAGAGGTAGCAGAGCTGGGGACTGAGTCTAGGTTTATCTGACTTCTGAGTGTGTAATGGGTTTACACCAAGAATGTTGTGGGAAAATCTTGCATGTAACTGCAAGTATGTTTGACTTTTGGCACCCTTATCTCTAAATAGCCCAAATTTGTAAAATCTTGATTTACAAAGCCCAAGATTTTACTCTCTCTCTCTCTCTACATATATATATATACTTTTAAAATATATTTTTAAAACTTTTTATTTTCAAGTAATTTTAGATTTACAGAAGGGTTTCAAGGATAGTAGAGATTTCCTATATGCCTTAGTCGAGCTTTCCTTTGTATTAACATCTTTTTTTTTTTCTTTTTTTTAATATGGAGTCTTGCTGTGTC
Organism: Mandrillus leucophaeus; assembly: GCF_000951045.1. Classification (NCBI taxonomy): domain Eukaryota; kingdom Metazoa; phylum Chordata; class Mammalia; order Primates; family Cercopithecidae; genus Mandrillus; species Mandrillus leucophaeus. The sequence goes on from NW_012102488.1 coordinate 881,318, forward strand.
GCCCAGGCTGGAGTACAGTGGCGCAATCTTGGCTCACTGCAACCTCCACCTCCTGGGTTCACGCCATTCTCCTGCCTCAGTCTCCCAGGCAGCTGGGACTACAGGCATATGCCACTAAGCCCAGCTAATTTTTTTGTATTTTTAGTAGATATGGGGTTTCACCATATTGGCCAGACTGGTCTCGAACTCCTGACCTCAAGTGATCCACCCGCCTCGACCTCCCAAAGTGCTGGAATTATAGCGTGAGCCACCATGCCTGGCACATATTAACATCTTATATAACCATGGTATGTTTATCAAAACTAAGAAATTATATTGGTACTATTAACTAACCTACAGCCTTTATTTTGACTTTCTCAGTTTTTCTATTGATGTCCTCCTTTTTCTGTTCCAGGATTGAATCTAGCATACCACATTGCATTTAGCTTAATAGTATTTTAAAGATAAGTAAAGTTACTTTTAGGATTAGAGGAGGGATCCTGAGCTTTCTTATATTAGCTTTCACTAGCAGCCTAAAAAAAAATCTTGAAGTAATCCAGACTCAAAGAATGTAAAGGAATGTTAAGTTTGACTATCACAAGTAAATAAAAAAGGAAATGAAAGAGCTAACTAGATTCTAAGGGACTGAAATATGAGTAGTTCTTTTAACCAGCGGTGCAGTTCTTGAGATTGGCAGGAAATGGGAAGAAATGTGCACACAGCAGGAGGGAAGCAGGCCTTGGGTAAGGCGGGAAGAAATGTGGGAAAATGTGGGACAAGGGTTAGAAGAGACTCCAGGTGGCCCAAGATGGGCTCCCTGCAGCTCAAGCTCCAACTGGCCTTCAATAGTTCCTCAGCCAGGGCATCTTTCAAAACACCTTCCTTCCTGGATATCAGAACTGGAGCTCATCTCTGCAGGCTCTGCTTCCAACTTCAGCACAGATACTGCTTCACAGTCTTTATAGTAAGCCTTTTCCACTTGTGCTATGATAAGATATTCATTGCAATATATATTTTTTTCTTTCCAAGAAGCAGCTGGGGTAAAAGTCTTTAGATGAGGCACAAGGAAAGTCAAGCACAGCTAATTTTAGAGATGATCCTATTAGAAGCACTGGGTCTGCTTAATTTAGTCTAAAGGAAACGAAGGGAAGGAAACAGCTAGTGATAGGCAGGGTCAGGGTTTTCTCAGATGGGTTATCTGGAGCCTGCTCTCTGGTTTAGACCCTCCTGTTCTCTAGCACCTAAAAGGTTTATGGGAGAAATATAGGAGGCAAAAACATTGCAAAATGTGTTCCTATCAGACTATCTGACACAAAATGTAGTGCAGCAAGGAAGAAGGTAAAGATGAACAGCCCTTCAGCATGGGGGCTTCAAGGTACCCACGTTAATCTATACTTTGGTCATGGATGAACACTGTTTAACATTGTTGAGCTTCTGTTCTCCACCATAATGTCACAAATAATACCTTCTTATGCGGAGAACAGTGTGAAAACTTTTTTCAGAATATCTGCTAGTGAGAATAAGACCTTTACTAAAGGCGAACTGAAACATTTAAAAGGCTGCTCATTTAAGGCAAACAAAACTCACAGGAGTTGTTAAGCCTGGAGGACACTCGACCATTAAATAATTTTATGAAAAGGCAAACATAAAATCCCTTCCTATTCACAAGGAGCACTTTTAAGTTCATTTGAAGAGAAATGTCATGATCAATTTATATTTACACAATGCTTTTAATCTGAAATTTAAAATACACTTAGCTTTAAGTCAGCAGGCAAGTTTATATCCTCACTACATGGGCAAGTGATCATATAGAAAATAAATGTAAAGATCCTTAAAAAACTATACCTTTGAAAATATTATTTGTAAATATTAAATGGCATACAACATCAGGAGGCCTTTTTAGCAGGGAAAGGGGGAAGTAGGGATCTGAGAAAGATAGGCAGAAATGATATATTTTATCAGGGGAATCAGGTAGAAAGACCATTTAGGGTTGTTAACTTTGTGATATAAGTGATTTCAAAATAAGTCTTGTCCTAGCAGCTACACTCCAGAACAATACTGTCCTCTAGACTATGAGCTCCTTATGGGCATGGACTGTGTATCCACTGTTCAGAGGCTACAACAACAGTGGCTAAGAGCATGGCCTATGAAATAATTCTGCCAGAGTTTGGATGTTAACTCCTTCTCTTACTAGCCACATAACATCAGGCAAACTGCTTATCCTCTTGATGCCTCGGTGTTCTTATTCATATAACAGGGCTAATACTTCCTATCTCAAGTGCTTGTTTAGATGACTGAATAATCTGCATAAATGTTAGTGATGATCATATTTAAATTCTGCCTCCTAAACTCCTCTTCTCTAGCTAAATATGTGTCTAATAAATTTTTATGAAACAAATGTTAGTTCCTATTCTAGAGAGATCTTGCTTTTTCTAAGGCTTCACATTTCATTTCTGTTTCATTCAATGCTAAGTGATACTCATAATAGTAGACCCTTAATGTTCTTGATGGGCATATCCAGGCATCTTTGTAATATCTTAAATTGTACTACAGTATAGTTTCTCTCATAAAACCTATATTTTGGCTAAGAGTCTAACTACTCACTCATGTTACTTCCTCAAAGGGGCCTTCCGTAACTTCTAGATTGTGTTTAGTCTTCCTACTATATCCATGAACAACTGTGTATTTCCTCAGTTATAATAGTCATCACTCTTTAAAGTAATTATTTGTTTGTCTAGAAGGACAGAGCCTGTAACTATCTTTTTTTTTTTTTTTTTTTTTTTTTGAGACAAAGTCTCACTCTGTCACCCAGGCTGGAGTGCAGTGGTGTGATCATAGATCACTGCAGCCTCCACCTCCTGGGCTTAAGAGACCCTCCCACTTCAGCCTCTTGAGTAGCTGGGACTACAGGCATGCACCACCACACTTGGCTAGTTTTTGTATTTTTAGTAGAGACGGGGTTTTGCCATATTGCTCAGGCTGGGCTCGAACTCCTGGGCTTAAGTGACCCAACCACCTTGACCTCCCAAAGTCCTGGGATGACAGGCAGGAGCCACTGTAGCCAGCCTATAGCTGTCTTATCACTGGTGTTTCCCATGTGCTTGGTACATTTTTAAAAAATCACTAACATTTGTTGAACTCATACACCCAATCCCCCCCACACACAAACACACACACGCCCACCAAGTACTCTCCTAAGTGCTGCCTTGCAAGAACTGTCTCATATCACAACAGCATGAGGTTCATACAATTACTATTCCCATTTACATGGGGAAACTAAAGCTCAGAGAAAATAAGTAGTTGGCTTATGATTATATAAATAGTAAGTGCTGATCAGGAAGTCAAACCCAGATATGTCTGACTCTAGAATCTGAGCTTTCAAACACCATAGTATATTGCCTACCTGCATGGTATACACTGAAAAACAAAATTATTTAATTGAACTAAAATGTCTATAAAGTGAATGCAATTACATAAAGGGTCAGTGTTGGGAAGTTTTCCTAGACAGATTATAGCACTACAGACATGATGAACTAGAAACTTTTAGATTAGAGATGACTCTATGCTACTCCTGAGAGAAAGGTTACTGAAGCTTTGAAAAGGGTCATTATTCAAGTAGCTAAGAATAAATGGTAAAAGACAGAAAATAAGTTCAGAATTCAGGAATTTTAGATTAGGAAGGAACGTGAAAATTATCTCATTTCTTTACGAAAATTAAATCCTATTAGATGAGACAAAGATATGCCTTGGAATATATTAGGATGGTCATTCTGGTTATCTGTATACTTACTAGCTTTTTATGGTACATTTAATAACTCACTGTCTTGGATTCATATATAAACAGGTTTTGTTAATATATCAATTCAGCAAACTAGTATCTAGCATATATAAGGAATGTGTAGTTGGTGCTTTAGAAGACCAAATGTAAGGTCAGGAAAACAAACAAACAAACAAACAAACAAACAAACAAATAATTAGGCTCATGACTGTAATCCCAGCACTTTGTGAGGCTGGGGAGAGAGGATCTCTTGAGGCCAGGAGTTCGAGACCAATTTTCATTAGTTAATAAACTGAAGTGATAAGAACAGTTAGCCCTTCATAGCTGTACTTACGTTATCCATTTGTGTCCCTGATGTTACCATTAGGTATCACAATAATACATAAATGATATACCTTATATAAAGTGTATACAAAGCTGTTAAAAATATTAACAAAATGTCTAATTAAAAAACACAACTTGTTGAAATACTGGCTTCTATATATTCCTCCCATAATTCCAAAATAGGGTAACTTAACTCTCATGAAGTATTAATGTCTCTAATAAAAGTGGCACACTGCTTTAAATAAATCTATTAAATTTGTTTTAAAAATCTATTAGATTTGTTTCTACGGCAATAGATGCAAAGATAGTAGACGAGTCTCTAAAAGCTTCCATCAGATGAACTCAGCAGTCCTATAGCACTGTGTCCCCACATACTAGGGTACCAGTTTGTTTATCACTGATCTTGAATATAAGGATGTTAATGCATTATTCAGAAATGCATTATACATTTTACTGCTTTTGTACAGAGAATTTAATTCAGAGAATGCTTTGTGCCAGCAAGAATTTAGTGTAAATTACACAGAAAAAAGCATGTAATGTTTCTGACAAGTGATTTATACTTTCCCATTCATCAAAATAGACTTAGTGTATAATGTTATTTCTCATTTACGTGGGGAATTCTATTCTGAAAAATCCAAAATGCATTGTTACTAACTTTAGTTTTCCAAAAATTGTAAAAACCTATGAATAATAATTTAGGTCAAATTATGAGACAGAGACAGAGAGAGAGCAAGTATCCCAGTATAATTTATTCCAATTTGAATTTGGTGCAGAGATACTTCTTCAATCACTATACAATGACTAATTCACCAGTAGGAAGTCAGTTACAAGATTGCTGATTTCAATTCTATCAATAAAGCAATGGTTCATCTTCAAATAATAAACTAATTTTAAAGTTTTATATTTTGAGGAAAAAGTAAAACTATGATACTCAAATTCTAATCCCGAAACTCATTTGCACATATAGCTGGTAGCAAGATGTGAAAAATATGGACTGTACAGAGATTGCTGAAATACATACATGCATGTGCAGAAATACATACATGCATGTGCAAAAGGCAAACTTAAGATTTTTACACTAAGACAGGGTAGGAAATAAGTATTTCAACCATAAAGTGTAAATTTTAACAAAACGTTGCAGGATGGGGACAATAGAGGAGTGACGACTAAGAGGTGTAGAATTTCTTTTTAGGGTAATTAAATGTTCTAAAATTGATTGTGGTCATGGTTGCACAGCTGTGACTATACTAAACGTCACTGAATTGAACAGTTTAAATGGGTGAATTGTATGGCATAAAATTATATCTAAATAAGAGCTGTTACAAATATTAACAAAATGGTCTAAATTAAAAATGTAACTTGTTGAAATACTGGTTTCCTACATATTCCTCCCATAATTCCAAAATAGATTAGCTTAATTCTCATGAAGTATTCATGTCTTTAATAAAAGTGGCATATTGCTTTAACCAATCATGATTCATAAAATTCAAATTAGAAGACAATTTTATAAAAATATTTTTACCTCATAAAGGGGTTCATACTCATTTAAACTAATTGGAGTTATAAAGTTTTAAATAATAGATGAGAAATATATATTTGCAGAAAATGAGGAAGACTTGAAATCAGACAAAACTCCATGATTCTAAGTTTGGATATAAACTGCCACATTTTTCTTTCTCAAAGCAGCTAACACATTTCCAATACTGTGGCCACAGAAGTACTGAGCTACTGGTTCCCAGGTCAGTCACTGATTGTCCTTTATGTAAATCTGATAGAACCGACTAATAATCAACAAAGAGATTCGAATCTATTTGCTTTAGAAAAATGAGTAATAATATAAATAAACTTGAGAATCCAAATTCCAAAGGCAATTAAATTACATCTAGGGAATCATTTATTCATTCAATAAACATTTTTGGGCATCTACCCAATGCCAAACACTGAGGTGGGTCTGCTTTAGGAAGACAGTTAAACAATTAACCATAATTGCATAGTACATGTTGTAACAGGAGTACAACCAGAGGGCTCAGAGAGCACAGAAGAGTAATAACAGTTTACTTTTTTTGAAGAAAATACATACTTTATATACGAAAAATAACTACTGCAGCGTTTCCATGTATGCTTGGAGAGGATGATATGCTTTCCACTTCAGCGTCCCAGTCAGTAAAAAAATGTGCATAAATCAACAACCACAAATCCCAATTGTTGTGTGTAACTTTGGTGACTTCACTTAACCTTTCCTACCTTAGTTTTTTCCTGCACACCATGAATTCCTGACTTTCCTAAGACTGAAATAACGGTCAGTACTGAAATAAGACTCTTATGTTAAACTATGATTTAAAGTTCCTTCAAAACACCAACACAATCAGCTTTACACAAATCTTCATTACCTTGAGGGTCCAATTACTCAAATACTTTACTTACTTTACCAGTAAATTTGTAAAAATTCCATAGTTCTGCAAGACAACATGCAGCAGTAACATACTATAAAATGCTTTACTCTTACAGTGAAAACAAAACAAAAACAAAAATTCAGATATATGAATCAGCCATGCATGCAACATTTTAATGCTCTGTATAGATGGCACTAGTCTACCTGTGGAGAATGGGGAGCCATGGTAGAAGGCCTTGAGAAGACTAGTGTCTACATAATGAGACAAAAGTGATAAGTAGCTACAAGATAAGGCAAAATTTGGTACGTGTCTGAAGAAAAGTGCAGACAAAGTGCTTCAGAGTTCAAAGAGAAGATCATCACTTCTTGGAAAATATTTTCATTTAAATTACTAGACATTTATGGATGATTCCATTGGAAACAAGATCAATATATATCTAAGTGAATATTTTTAAATATATTCACTTAATATTTACATCTTACTGCATATTTTTGTCTCTATATTTTTATGACACTCAGAAATAGAAAATAAGGACAGTCTCAAATTCTGCTCAGAAAAGTTCATTCTGTGCTTTAAGATGTTTAAGATAGCCATTACAGCTTCTGGAGCTGTGTTTTTTTGTTCTGTTTTTTTTGTTGTTGTTGTTGTTTTGTTTTTTACCATTCATGTAAAGACTTACCAATACATCAGAGTGTATGCATGAAATGAAACAAGAGTTGAAACCTAATTTTGAAAGATCTAGGGAATAAATATGAATGGTAGGTTTACATACAGAAGATCTAAGTGACCTAACCATTCAAATAATCCATCATATGCCCCTTAAAATGTGAAAAATTAAACATAATTACTGACCATATTAAAACAGACTAAACTGATAATACATGATTGTTAGGCATAATTTATTTTTTGGTAAAGCTGGATTTTCTGTATGTATACTTAAAAAATATATAGGCATTCCTTTGTCTGGGTGCCTATTTTAATTAGCCACTGTTAGAATTTTATCCTGTTAAAGATTTTCACGGGTAGATCAAGTACTTTTATCTTTGCCTTTATGACATCATTAGCCTCATCTTATTATTTAACTGATTTTGAATTCTTGGTCTAGAACACAAACTTTTAATTATGATGTTTTTACTGCATAGTAATTTTGATTCATAGGATTAGTAACCTATTGAAAATCTTCACTCTCCTAAACTCATATCTGTCATAAGGCCCTTAGCATACTTTAACTCCCAATTATATGCCATCCTACTACGTTATTGTTGTGGACTACAGTGTAAATTTTTTTTCTTTTTAAAATACAAATAAAAAAGTAATTTTATTTTAAAAATTTCAAATTTTATTTTAGATACAGGGGGAACATGTGTGGGTTATATGGGAACACTGCATGATGCTGAGGTTGAGCCCATCACCCAGCTAGTGAGCTCACTACCCAACAGGTAGTTTTTCAACTTTCTCCCCCTCCCTCACCTTCTAGTAGTTCCCATTGTCCACTGCTTCCATCATTATGTCCATGCGTGCTCAATGCTTAGCTTTCACTTATCAGTGAGAACATGTGGTATTTGGTTTTCTGTTCCTGCATTAGTTTGCTCAGGATTATGGCCTTCATGTTGTTGCAAAGGACATGATTTCATTCTTTTTTATGACTGTGCAGTATTCAATGGTGTATATTGTATACCACATTTTCTTTATTCAGTCTACCATGCGTAGGCACCTGGGTTGATTCCATGTCTTCACTATTGTGAATAGCACAGTGATGAATATAAGAGTGCATGTGTCTTTTTGGTATAATGATTTATTTTATTTTGGATATACACCCAAGTAATGGGATTGTTGGGTCAAATGGTAGATCTGTTTTAAGTTCTTCAAGAAATCTCCAGACTGCTTTCCACAGTGGCTGGACGAATTTACATTTCCACCAACAGAGTAGACCCTAGCATTCCCTTTTCTCTCAGCCTTGCCAGCATCTGTGGTTTTTTGACTTAAAAAAGTAGTTGAACATTGTCAATAATTAATAAAATACACTCATGTATTTTTACAATTTCTAGGCTCATCATTTTTATATATCCCATTCATTCCCTCTGAGCTCATTTTCTTCTTTTTGAAGTATACCTTTTAATTACTTTTAGTGATGACCTGTAGTACTTAGATTTCCTTATCTTTGAATATCTGAAAATAGCTTCATTTTGCCTTCACTATTGAGTGTTTTACTGTGCATAAAATTCTACACTATAGTTATGCATTTTGAACCTATTGCTGTACTGGTTTTTGGCAGCTCTTAATGCTAAGATGAAGTTTGTTACCAGTCTAACTGTACTTTTTACATAATCTGTCTCTACTCTTGTAGTTTGAAGTATTTTGTCTTCTCTTTGATCTTTTGCAGTTTAACTGTGATGTAAATTCATGCCTTTATTCAATTCTTGAAAATTATCAGGCGTTTCATGTCAAATAGTGCTAATTCTTTTCTTTCCATTCCCTTCATCCAGAACTCCAAATAAACATCAGTGGAGCCCCACAGTTTATACTCTATCATTCTGAACCATTCTTTCACACATTTTATCGGTTCTTCTGCTATTTTTAAGATATATTCCTTAATATTAATACTATGACCCAAGCTATTAATTCTACTTCCAGTCTAGATTTTTTTCCCTGTCGTTTATTTTTAATTTCAAAGCTATATTTTTACTTCCTAGATTTCAGTTTTTAAATCACCTATGATTTCATTTTTGCCTCTTTTTTCATATTGACCTGTTGTTTTCATTTATCTCTTTGAGAATACTAAATATATTTCCTGGAAAATCTTTTTCAAATAGCTTTTTTTTTTTTTTGAGATGGAGTTTTCTGCTCTTGTCACCCAGGCTGGAGTGCAGTCACGGGATCTCGACTCACTGCAACCTCTACCTCCCATGTTCAAGTGATTCTCCTGCCTCAGCCTCCCAAGTAGCTGGGATTACAGGTGTCCACCACCATGCCCAGTTAAATTTTTTTGTATTTTTAGTAGAGACGGGGTTTCACCTTGTTGGCCAGGCTGGACTCAAACTCCCGACCTCAGATGATCCACCTGCCTCAACCTCCCAAACTGGTGGGATTACAGGCACAAGTCACCATGCCCAGTCCAGATAGTTTTATAAAATTAATTTCACTTGTAATTTTATCTGTTATAAATTCTTGTTCCATTTTTGAAAGTTATGTCATGGCTTTCTTAATATTTGACTTATACATCTTTGTAGTTTTGGTTTACAGATGCATTTTGGGTGAGAGGCTTTTCGTTTCATTCTGTCTTTTCCTTCCTCTATTATTTAGCAGCTTCACAGTTGCTTTCCCTGGGCATCTAGGGCTCCAGGTCATATAAACGGCAATTCAGTTGTTGGAGTTCCAGCACTGACAATGAAGATATTGCAGAGGTAGTTACTGAGCTGGCAGGTGGCTTGGTTCAATTCTTGGTTGTGAAACTGGGTGCTCTCTCTTCTTCCCTAGGCTTAAAGCTTCCTACTAAGCTGCTGTAATCAGCAGCAGTTTTTATTCTACCTCCTTTTAGGAGAAGAAAAGACCCAAGCTCTGACTGTAGGTTGTGAATATAGCTGCTGTATGTGGCATTTAGCCCCCATTTAGTCCAATCCTAGTCACAACAGTCTGCCTCTGGACCTGGAGCACAACAGAATTATGAATGGCTTCTGCTAATTTTACTATTTTGTGTTTATATTCACTCTATTTCTAGTCCATAGAAATCCCAGTTTTGTTTTTGACAGCCTATGTCCTCTTAGTTCTGTTTACAATTTTTTTTTTTTTTTATGTATTTGGAGCAGAAAGATGTGTCAATGTATAAACTTACTGTGTCAAGACAACCCAAAACTTTCCCCAACTATCTGGAAACCTCGTCTTTCCCATTGGCTTACACAACACTTCACTCTGATTTTCCCCACCACTCTAACATTTATCTTTGTCTTTGGAGGCTCTTCTCTTTTTGCCTTTAAATCAGGGGTCAACAAACTTTTTCTTAAAGAACTGGATAGTTAATAGTACAAGTTTTGCAGGCCAAGAAACAAAATCAAGGACTTTAGATAAAATGTAATCATTAATAAATGTAAAAGCCATTCTTAGTTGGTGGGCAACTGAAAACAGGCAGTGGGCCAGATTTGGTCCATGGGCTATAGTTTGCCAATCTCCACCTTAAATAGTAATATTCCTTATGTTTTTCTTTTTTGTCCTATCTTCTTCATTCTACAGATTATCATCTATTTCTACTGTTTCCTTTACTGTATCTAAGCTGATGACCCCCAAGCCTGCATCTCGAGTCTAGATCCCTCTTCTCAACCACATACTTTTACAGATAACTTTCTACTAGGTATTTGGATGTCCCATAAGCACATCAACGTGTCCAGAGAGGAATTTGTTATTTTTCTTATAAGAAATTAAACTTGATCCTGAATGGCACCACCATCCATAGTCCATTTTTAGCTTCTTCCTTTTCCTTACTCTTCACAGCCAGTATTGATTTAGTCTCTTAAACACTTTTCAAATGCGTTTCTCCAGGTTCAAACAATCCCTATCATTGTCAGCTTACTTCGGGCTGCCACCATTTCACTAGAATATCTAAAAGAGCTCCTTAGAGGCTTTTCTGCTATAGGTTTGCCTTCCTCCAATCTACTCACCACATTGCAGCCTGAAAGATCTTTCCAAAATGCAAATTTAATCACTTAATTCTTCCTTCAGTGGCTCCCACTGTCTTTATCTGACTCATCACTAACCAGTCCCTGATTATCTCTCTAGTCTCATCATTTACCATTCCCAACCTGGCTATGCTCTAGCCATTATGAATGACTGAAGTACCACACTTTCTTCTGTGCTTCTCTGGGTCTTAGCAAGTGCCATTCTCTGATTGAAACACTGTTAAAAACGTCCTACTCGTATCTGCCAAATCTTACCTTCATTGTAACTTAAAAGTCATCTTTGATATTCGTTACTGGATTTATGTGCCCTTATAGAACTTTGTTGTTGTTTGAGACAGGGTCTTACTCTGCTGCCCACACGGGAGTGCAGTGGCACGATCTGAGCTCACTGCAACCTCTGCCTCTCAGGTTCAAACAATACTTGTGCCTCAGCCTCCCAAGTAGGATTACAAGCCTGTACCCTCACACCTGGCTAATTTTTTGATATGTTTAGGAGACACAGGGTTTTGCCCAGGCTGATCTCCAACTTCTGGCCTCAAGTGATCCGCCCGCCTTAGCCTCCCAAAGTGATGGAAGCATAGGTGTGAGCCACCATTCCCTGCCAGAACTTTGCATTTAACTTTTATTCACTGATTGATTCAACAAATGTTTAAGAACAGACAAAAATCTCTACTTTTACTTCTAGGAATATTCTAGTTGGGGGAGAAAGTCATTAGCAATATGGTAGTATGTTAGATAGTCAGATGTAGTCCTTATCACCCATTAGGACGACAAAGAAAAACAAGAGAAGGGGGCCTCTGGGCTGTGGAGGTAGAGGGAGATACAATTTTAAATAGCATGGTAAGAGAAGGCCTTCTGAGAAGTTGACATTTGAGTAAAGACCTGAAGGAAGTTAGGAAAAAGCCATGCAACTATCTTGAGAAAGAACTTTCAGGCAGAGAGAAGAGTAAGTGACAAGAGCCTAAGGCAGAAGAAAGCTGACATATCCGAAGAATGGCAAGGGCCATGAGGCTGGAGCAGTTAATGACGAGAGAAAGTAGTGAGAGAACAGGTCAGACATGCAAAGAGTGGGGCAAATCTAGAGCTTTCTAGGTGATCATAAGTACTTTAGCTTTACTCTGAGTATGATGAGGAGTCACTGGAGGGTACTGAGTAGGGAAGTGATGTGATCTGACTTATGGATTACTCTGGAGGTTGTATAAAGAGCAGAATCAAAGTACCAAGGATGGAAGCAAGAAGACCTGTCATTGTACAGCTTATTATATTTTAACCACCTCTTCACTTGACTGAAGCCAGATATTAGATTGAAGTGTCTTATAAGCAGGGTCTGACACATAGTTTAGGCATTCATATTGCTGGAAGAATGATCTACTTCCTAAGTTATATTTTGAACATGGTTTTTAGGAATGCAGGAATGTGCTCTAATAAGAACACACTGCATAATAGTGTTATGCCTTTTAGTGGAGAGATGAGATATCCTTCCAAAGTATTAATAACAGGCAGAATACATCACAATAAAATATTCATCCATCAACTAAATTATCTGTTTGTTATAACTTAGCCTTATCTTTTAATGACCACATGACTCCTTGGTTTTCAATGAACAGATGAATCCAGCTCTCAGGCATCCAATTTACTTTTTGATTATTGTACCCTTTTGAAAGAGCAGTGTGCACAGTCACCCTGTAAACCATGTTCTGAACCTTTCAAGCCTAAATTATCTAAAATGTGGTCTGAGAATGAGAAAAACTTAAAGGCATCATGTACTGGCCTCCACTGTCCCAAACATCTGTTCCAGAGGCACTATGGGAAATTTATTAACCTCTTTGTGGTCCTACTTCGGAGGGTCTTGTTCTTCCTACGGTTTTTCCAAACAACTGAATTTGATGAGTGTGTATCTGCACATGGTTTCTGAGTTTGCACCAGGGAAACGAGAGAACATCTGTTTCCTGTGAATGAGCTATGTCTCTGGAAATTATCACCATCATATATTAATTATGTACAGCACCATGGTTCACAAAACAATTTACAGTGCTGAGGAAGGAAAAAGGAAAGGGAAAGGAAAGGTAGAAAGGGAGAGACAGAGGGAGGGACGTATGTAGAGATTTTTAAAAATCCCCAAGACATATTTCTTATAATCAAAGAACTTTAAAGTTATATTTGTGTGTGTGTCTGTATATGTATATATATGTGTGTATATACATATATATGTATACATGTATATATGCATGTATATGTATATATTTAATCCAAACCACAAAGAGATTAAAAATAAGTTTAAAAAGTAGTTCTTGATTATATCGATAAAAAAATTATTTAATTGAATATAACAAAAATTTAGGGCAGAAGCTTATGAATCTCGAATAAAAAAGTTGATTATAAATCAGTTAACCTCCAAGAATACTGGTACTTCTTATGAATATGTATTAGCAAAAGTTGAGGACATAAAGGTCCTGAAGTAAAACCTGCTACAAGAATCTACTAAAGCTGGAAAACGAAATCAGAAAATCAAACCACTTGGGAAGAGATGCTTGTTTTCTTTACTGGTCTGGAAAAACACTCCCTACAAAAAGATATCTGAGACTGCAACATGACTCCTGGTTGTGGCTTCTGAGTATGTGTGAAGACAGTCTCAGTGCTCTCTCCTGAGGAAACTGGGGACAGTTACATCCTGACGGCTGCTCAAGCAAGAGGCAGCAAGATAGAATACCAACTTGCTTTAGTCGGTACATCATAGTAATTAACTGATGACAAGCTATCTGTTTTCAAATCATGGTTTACCACTTATTTGCTGTGGGAATGTGGACATGTGCCTCAGTTTCTTCATTTGTAAAATGAGCATAAGAAAAACAAAAGGGATGATGTGAGGATTAAATGTGTAAATATATGTTAAAAAAAAGAATGGTAACTGGCACAGTGTTAAGTATGATTATTAGCCTGCACTTATTTAATGAAATTGCCCAGAGATATTTTATTTCCCAGTGTCTTCTGACTCTGAGTAAAGGCGGCCTTGAGTATCCCACAGAGAGCTAGTGGTCTACTGACCAGGCTTCAGTAAAGTCAATGAGTTGTGTGATTGGGTTGTGTCCATTCTTTCACTCAGCAGGTTCCTTGTCCCTTAGGCACCAGGGATTGGCAAAGAAGCACAGATCATCAAAATCCTGCTCTAGCAACAATACAGATCTTCTCTGATAGAGATGATTAGAATATAAAGTCTCTCCTACTACCCACCAGGTATCCTTGCCCTCATGTCAACTTTTTTTTTAAGATTTTAAAACAGTAGACTTTATATATTTTTCCCCTTCTTTTCACAGGTTTTGATCATCTCAATGCTTACTGGCCCATGGAAAAACCCTAAAACCTACTGCTTCACAGATAATGAAATTGAGGCTGAATAGTTTTGTCATTCATCCAGGCACATCTGGGGCAAGAAGCTGAGGCTTATCATTTCTGTGGCAATGCTCTCCCTCATCATAGAGATGACTATGCTAATGGTAAGAATAAATATATAACTAATATTCAAACTCCTTTAACATTACCCTTCCCCTCTCTTTCCCTCTCTTCCCTTCCTTTCCTTTCATTCGCTCTTTCTTGAGACAGAGTCTCGATACGTTGCCCAGGCTGGTCTGAAACTCCTGAGCACAGATGACCCTCCTGCCTCGGCCTCCCAAAGTGCTGGGATTACAGGAATGAACCACCATGCCAGGGCTACTTTCCTCTTTCTTTACCATACTTTCTCTCTTTCAAGACTGCATGCTAATGCTGACTTTTCACTTATCAATTTTTCTATCAGCATTAATTTTTTCAGAAAGTAATCTGAGGGCCTATATTTCTCACTGCAATCTTTACGGCATTAAGGATTAAATTCATCATACATTTTTTGAAGAAAATTCACCTTAAATATGGTCTTGAAAAGAGCATGCACAGATAAGCAGAGGAAATGAGGGAGTATTACAGAGGTAACATCACAGGGAAATACAGAAAAGATAGATGGTGCAGGCACAATGCAGATGTCGCTTTGATTAACAAATGATGATGCCTTTTGGAGGTGGGAAGTGAAAGTAACAGCAAGGGAGGGCCATGAATGCTAGGGTTCTACAGCAGGAGAAAGATGTCCTCAAATAATTTAACACTTATTTAGCCCTACTATATGCAGAACACTCTGCTTTGCACTAGTGACACAGGGTTAAATAATTACCTTTTAGAAACTACAGTTTTGTAGGTAAAACAATCAGGAAAATAAGTAACTATATTATGCAGTACAAATGATCAATTATTATGCAGCAATGATGTAGCTGGGCAAGGATGTTAAACAGTGAACTGGGAAAAGGCTTCCTAAAGGTAGAGATTACTGAGATTGAAGAGTAAGTAGGGGCTGGCTTTGGGGAGTATTTCAGAAAAGGAAATGTAGGCAGTAAAGAAGGAAGAGCACAGTTAAAAATCAATATGTCAATATTTACATACACTCATGTGCCACATAACGATGTTTCGGTCAACAATTGGCAGCATATACAACTGTGGTCCCATAAAATTATAACAGTGTATTTTTACTGTATCTTTTCTACGTTTAGATATGTTTAAATACATGAATACTTACCATTGTGTTACGAATGTCTGTAGTATTCAGTACAGCATTCAGTACATTAACATGCCGTACAGGTTCGTACCCTAGGAGCAATAGGGTATACCATATAGCCTATGTGTGTAGCAGGCTATGCCATCGAGGTCTGTGTAAGTATACTCTACGATGTTTGCACAATGATGACACTGCCTAAGGACACACTTCTCAGAATGTCTCCCTGTTGTTAAGCAATGCATGAGTGTACATATGTATGATCTATGGACATATCTTAAGCAATATTAAAATTATTACACATTTCCTTCACTCTTGCTCAGTAAATAATTGAGTAAATGCCTGAAATTGAAACAGTCTTTAACTGGGTGTAAACCAGTCGACATGACCACTGTGCAAGTAAAGGGTTACTCCTCCTCTGTTTATCTGTCAGCACACTGTTCTGACCTAACTTGGTCAGATGATGCTAGGAAAGAATACCACCACAGAAAACACATTCTACATGTGAGTTTCCACATTTCACTATCAGAAGAGGATTATTAACCAAATTAGTAATATTACCATTTCCATTGCTGGAATGGTTTCTTCTCACCCTTCAGCCACTATGATTGTAATATATATATTTTTTGAAAAGATTAATTCAGAGTAATATATAGCAACTAGTATAAAAATTCTATGCTATTCATCTTCTCATGCTGCAATTGGTCACTATAGTGAGCAGGCCTGACAGTTTGCAGATTAAAATGTAAACACTGGGCTTGACTCAGTTCTGTTGAGGCCAGCCATTTCTGACAGTCTCTACAACGTGATAAACACCGTCTGTCTACAGTTCCCCTGTATTTGAAAGTTACGACAAACATTGTGCTGAAATGTAAACAACTGACATCATGACTAGTGAACCAGTGGGCTGCAAATTAATCTAAAATCAAGAAAACAAAGATCTTGTTTGACATTAGATAAACCATTAGTGGTCACCAAGGGAGCAGCTTGGGGAGGTCATAAGTGTTGTCATCAGTCATCAAAAAATATGCACCAAAGATACTGTCACAATTTAGTTGAGGCAAGAGTAAGTAATATGAGAGGCAAAAGGATTGGAAGCCAGTAGAAAAAGGGTAACATTTTCTCTCTAAAGGACAGTTTTAAATTAGAGCGCAAATAAAAATCTGTTAAATTTAGTTTCTGGTTTTTCAGTGATTTTACATGAAAGGGCATGGAATACAATTTGTAATTCTAATTTTCTATAAAATGTAATTAATCCCATTCTTTCATTTCCTCTAGTCTATGGGAGAAAATTGTTATTACTCCTTTGTAGAGCTTTCCTGAAAAGTTATAAAAGTCCAATAGGATGAATAATTCTCTTGAAAACGTCAAGATATCTTTTAAATTAAGATGACACTGCAAATCAAACTATTATAATTACAAATTAGAAGGTTTAATTAAATTATATTTATAAATTACAAGGTTATAATATTGCTGATTTTTTATGTTAGTCTATAAATGTTTATAATTCCTACATCTTTATTCCTGGGCTAACTATACTTAGAGCTTAAGATGACTTTTAACATGAAGAACAAATATATTTTTATTTCTAAACATATTAAAAATGTTTAAAAATGGAATGGAGGTCACTGCAACACATGGTAATAAATCTATTAAAAGTCAGAGTCCAAAACAAATGTATAGCTTAATGTATAGAGAAACATAGGTCTTAACTTGGGCCACAAAAACATGCTGGAGTTAGACACACTCAGTGGGTCTGTAAAAATGAATTTAACATTTATGATTACAGACTGACAATTTTTCATGCCCATTACACAATTTCATGCCCATGACACATTATCATCCTCTGCTAAGAATATAAGAAATTCTAATTTTGGCCAGGCACGGTGGCTCAAGCCCGTAATCCCAGCACTTTGGGAGGTCGAGTCGGGTGGATCACGAGGTCAGGAGATGGAGACCATCCTGGCTAACACGGTGAAACCCCGTCTCTACTAAAAAAATACAAAAAACTAGCCGGGCGAGGTGGCGAGCCCCTATAGTCCCAGCTACTCGGGAGGCTGAGGCAGAAGAATGGAGTAAACCCGGGAGGCGGAGTTTGCAGTGAGCTGAGATCCGGTCACTGCACTCCAGCCTGGGCGACAGAGTGAGACTCCGTCTCAAAAAAAAAAATTTTACTCTTTACCGTAAAGGCCCTTGCAAACATGAAGCATCAGCACAGTTCATTCACATATTCCACATTCATTCATGGAAAATTTATGTTGCCCGGATGAGTCTCTAACCTACAGGTATTGCTGGCCTACAGAAATGCACTAAGATTTCACTAATGAAATCTTCATTCAGGCTCTAGGTTCTGCATAGTCTATATGGGCTGAAGGAGTCTTGTTAAGGTAGATCAGTCACTTATAAAGTGGCCATGAGTTTATGAATCATCTCAATACAAGTATGACAGAAGAGTCAAGAGACTTGGGTTCTGGTCTTAGTAGTCATAGGGTCTTAGGAAGGTCATCCAACTCTGTGGGCCTGTATTATCCCATTTGCTTAAATGAGAGAGTTGGCTTAATAACTGTTCATGTTACTTAAATTTTAACATTCTACGGTTTTCTTCCAGTAATTTGTAGGGTCAACATATACTTACTGAGTAAAAATTTAAAACCATTCTGAAAGTATATGTCTTGAAAGGAAAATACATTTCATATATTACAGAGACTACTTCTATATTTTGCAAGAATGTTTTAACTTCTTGTGTAAATATATGATGCTGAAATACTCAATATCTCATTTATGCAATAAACTTATAATATCCAATAAAAATGTTTAAAACTATTTTTGGCCAAGTGCGGCGGTGTGTGCCACTCAGCTACTTAGGAGGCTGAGGCAGGAGGGCTCACTTCAGCTCAGGAGTTCACATCCAGTCTGGGCAACATAGAGAGACCTTGTCTTTAAACAAAAACACCCCAGTATTAAAATAATAAAAATTGGAAAAAAAAAAAAACTTTTGAATCTCCGCTCTGCCACTTGCGGTGTGACCTTGGTCAAATTAGTTAATCTCTGTGTGTCTCACTATTCTTATTTTAAAAATGAGGATAACATTATACAGTAAATGGCAATGAGTTAATGAGACAATATTACAAAGTGTTACAAGAGAATAAATGCTAGGGTTTTTTGGTTATTGTTCACTGACAAAACATTTTCCAGCTTTAAAATGCTTTATCGATCATGCCTAGTTTTAGCAAGGATATGTAGAAATGAAACCTGGCAAATTATGATGGGTATATACAACGGTATAGATAGTTCTTTTAGCTGATCTCCACTTTAGCCAAAATGTTGGATTAAGGGACACTTTCCATTCCTCTGTAAAACATGAAGACTGATGCCTGCATCCTAGTGAATGGTCTTGCCTCTAGATGTTAACGCTAATCATGAGTAGGTCCTACCTGTTCCCAAACAAGTTTATATGAATCAACTCTACAATAATTATGTAACTTAACTAAATGCCAAGTAAACTAATGTTGTAAGTTAAAAAAAAGTTTCAACTAAAAAACTAAGCTGAATGTTTTTGAAAGATTCAATAATAGCAACTGCTATACAAAACTGGCAGCAAATTAGGTGTAGATAAAACAAGTAAAAGGACTAACGGGAAAATGTAAAATTCTAGAGGATTGATAACAAACTAGATTATTTTATGTGCTTGCTTCACTTACAAAAACCTCAAAGTGGAATTTGTAGACAATGTATTACAGGTACGTTTTGTGCAAGAAAATCTAAATGGAACTCCAAAGAAGAGAATCATTCACAAAGAAAAGCCTGGCTCCTACATCAGAATATTGGTGAAGAAATTTACACTTAAAATGTTTTAAGTTAAAACACTTTAAGGTATTTAGTTATCATTTGTTATGATTTACTTGGTTTGGGCTTTGGGATTAACCAACCAACTACTGATCCAAATTATTTTGGCTACTTTTTAACACATCTGAAGTTTCTTAAAATCAAAAGTTCAATTCCACATTCAGTAAACCTATCCTGGAAAATAAGTCCAAGTCCATAATGGTATATGTACAGGGATGTCTACTGAAACATTGTTTGAAACAGCAAAATCTCTAAAAACAATTCAAAGAAATGTCAATTAATGGGAAAACAGTTAAATAAGTTATCGGTACAAGTATTCCATGGAATACTATTTAGTCTTTAAAAATAATTCCCAGGGTAAAGTAAAAGAAGAATTTCTTTTTCACTGCATTCTCTTTTGGATGGTTTAATTTTTTAAAAACCACATGTGGCCATGTTTTTTAAATTAAAAAATAATCATGAGGTGGGAGGATTGCTTGAAGCCAGGTGTTCAAGACCAGCCTAGGCAACATAGCAAGACCCTGTCTCTACAAAAAAATAAAAATATTAGATGGGTGTGGTGATACATGCCTGTAGTCCTAGCTACTCAGGAGGCTAAGGCAGGAGAATTGCTTGAGCCCAGGAGTTCAAGGCTGCAGAGAGGTATGATTGTGCCACTGTGCTCCATCCTGGGCAACAAACCAAGACCCTGTCTCTAAAATAATTTTCTTTTACAAATCCAGCTAATCAAAAAAGGATTAGGTAGATCTTCATGTGTTGACATGAGATGTTCATATATACTACTTAGTGAAAATAAAAAACTATATATACACGTTTATATATTTTTTTTAATAAAAAATATGAGTGTATATGTATATTTACAGAAATACGCATAGAAAAAATCTGGAAGAATACATTCTAAACTTAAAATTCTTATGTCTGAGGAGAGAAAAATGAGTTTTTAACTTCTTCTAATTTATACATTTCTGTATTGTCTAGTTTTTTTTTTGTTTTTTTACAATGAACATGTATTATAGTAATACTAATTATTCTTTTCAAAAGGCCTTGTAAACCTAAATGTAAACTACAGGATTAGTCCAATAAATTATAGTAGCCTTATATGATAAAATATCATGTGGTTTTTAAAATCATGTTTGTGGATAGGTGCGGTGGCTCACGCCTGTAATCCCAGCACTTTGGGAGGCTGAGGTGGGTGGATCACAAGGTCAGGAGTTTAAGACCAGCCTGGCCAAGACAGTGAAACCCCATCTCTACTAAAAATACAAAAATTAGCCGGGCGTGGTGATGGGCGCCTGTAATCCCAGCTACTCAGGCAGAGAATTCCTGGAACCCGGGAGGCAGACGTTGCAGTGAGCCGAGATCATGCCACTGCATTCTAGCCTGGATGACAGAGCAAGACTACGTCTCAAAAAAAAAGAAAAAAAAAATCATGTTTGTGAGGAATAATGAGGAAATGTTTGTAAGTTATGCATGGTATAACACAAATTAATAGAAAAATAAATGTTTTATTTAAAAATTATATATATATAAATATACACATATACCTTTGAAATATTTGTAGTTGCAATTTAAAAAGTCTTAAGTGGAAATGAGCTGCTCTAATCAACTTATTTTCTGAGAACAATTTGGTATCTATCCTAGGCCATTAGCAGAGGAAAATCAATGCAACCAACTCATACACATTGGAGACCTGTATGGATTTGCTCCTTCTACCCTTCCCCCTACACGATGGTATATTTTTGCTCTCTTTAGGGAAATTCAATTAACAATATTAGTCTCTTACTCTGTCGGTGATGGTCACCATCAAGATTTTCCTCACCACCCAAAGACATGTAAGATGGGCTTACTGATTCCTTGACTTGCTAGTTAACAGGAGAATTACTGCCCACTTCTATAAATGACTCTATATGCTTCTTGTCATAAACACAGCGACAGCTTCTGAAATCAATCTTTCATGACCTTATTGATTAGGACACTTAGAAATAATGAGACTTCACTGGTGGCAGAGTAATGCCTAGAAAAAGAAAAAAATACTCCAGTGAGGGCTTGCCTATTAACACTGCCAAATTTATCTTTCCATGGCCCTTTTCCCATTACAGACATTTACCTAGAAACATATATGATAAAAAGTTAATAATCAATTTTGTAGATCATCTGTTTATAAAAAATACTTGCTTGTAACATTTTTTTAAATTAACAAAATAAATTGATTTGAAAACAATTTTTGATCTTCCTAACCTGTCAGATCAGAATGTAATTTCTAAATGAGGGGAACCCGAGTTTTTCTGATAATAACTATAAGATAAAAGCTATTTTGGAAAAATCTGGACATTCTAAAAGGAGAAGCATTGAAAACTGTTCTACTCATCTGACTATTTTCTGCTTATATGACCGTATCAAATGATTTTAAAACTAGACAAAACTCTAGATCTAATTCAATCTACTTCTCATATTATAGATAAATTGTAGCCCAGAAAAGGGAAATGACTTGCCAAGTGTTATCAGGGCTGGGATTAGAATCCACAACTCTGGCTGGGTGCCGTGGCTCACACCTGTAATCTCAGCACTTTGGGAGGCCGAGGCGGGTGGATCATTTGAGGTCAGGAGCTCAAGACCAGCCTGACCAACATGGTGAAAGCCCATCTCTACCAAAAATATAAAAATTAGCTGGGTGTGGTGGCGGGCACCTGTAATCCCAGCTACTTGGGAGGCTGACGCTGGAGAATCGCTTGAGCCTGGGAGGCAGAGGTTGCAATGAGCCGAGATTACGCCACTGAACTCCAGCCTGGGCGACAAGAGTGAGACTCCATCTCCATCTCAAAAAAAAAACAAAAAATAAAAAATAAAGAATCCACAACCCCTACACAAGTTTTGGGATGAGATGATTTTACAACCTTCCTTGAAGAGAGAGGTGTAGGTACAGCTTAGCTGGTTAAAGAAAACGGAAGACTATATAAAAAAAATTTTGCTTCTTTTACTCTTTATGTAAGTCTTGGGGTATCTAAGTCATGGTTATGAAACACAGCTGCGTTTTACTTGAAACACAGACTTATAGACATCATGTGCACCCTTTGTATGGTGCCAACTATGTCACAGGTGCTTGATTAATACAGGCATACCTCTGCAGAAAGTTTCCATGCTTAATATTTTCCTCATAAAAATGCCTCTTGGTTTTTAATACCCAAACTTTATAGGATATACCTAGTCCTCAATACAATTTTCCAGTTGTTTAGTACGCAGAAAAAAATATATATACCCCAAACTCAGTACATCATTTTAATTTTTAAAAATAATTATGATCCATAATAGTTGTATATCTCCATAGATTTTAAATAGTATGTATGTTGAATTACATTTCTAATACAGTTTGTAGAACGTCACAATCACATGTAGACATTTTGAAAAAATGCACTGACTGTCAACAAAGGGGAGGTGTAATATGTTACTGCATACAAAGCAAACCATTCACAACTGTATGAATTATTTTGATGCTTTAAGCATTTTATATCCTCACATGTATGCTTATTACTTATATGTGCATTTTATCGTGTTTTGGTACAGTTTAGGAAATTGGCTGTAGGTTTAAGGTTGACATGTAATGAATTTTTTTCTTATTTAAAATAACATGAAGTAGACTCTCAATTAGAATTCTCACACAGAATGGATTCATTTCAGGAATGAATGAATGATGGTAAGAGGAAGATTTTCAGTGTACACTCTGCACTTGCAACTGCTGGGCAAAGCACTGTGGTTTGCACTGTGGACAGAAGCTGCATGTCACCCCTAACTCCTACCAATGCTGAAATCTGGAAACTAGATATATCTGCTACCCTTACCAAAATGGATTTTTTGCAGTGTTTTGCTTCCTTACCTCCCTAGACTCTGAAACAAAATCTGGCATGGATGCTTCAAAGTGGAGGAACCTATATCATATGCCTGTGCCACAGCTGCAAGATAGGTTGGAAATAAGGTAGGGAATTCCCTAATGCCATGAATGCTGTGACCTCCAGCTCACGACCATGGCTTAGGCAATGATTTCTTAGGTATGACACCAAAACCATCAGCGAGCAAAATGAAAAACAGATAAACTGACCTTTATCAACATTAAAACTTATATGCTTCAAACATATCATCAAGAAGTGAAAAGACAACCCAGACAATGGGAGGAAATATTTGCAGATAACATTTCTAAGGGAGTTATATATCCAGAACACAAAAAGGACACCTACAACTCAAATTTTTATAAAAACCAAGTTAAAAAATGGGTAATGGGTAAAAGATTTGAATAGATTTTTCCAAAGAAGATATATACATGGCTGAAATGTATATGAAAAGACATTCAATATCATTAGTCATTAGGGAAATGTAAATCAAAACTATGAGATACCATTTCACACCCACTAGGATGGCTATATTTAAAAAGACAGTAACGAGGACGTAGAAAAATGGGAGTCTTCTTCATACACTGCTAATGAAAATGTAAAGTGATACAGGTGCTTAGGAAAAATCTGCCAGTTTCTTCAAAGTTTATACCATACAACTTGGCAATTCCATTCCTAGAAATGTACCCTGAAGAAGACATCTGTTCATATAAAAATTTGTACATGAGTATTTATGGCAGCATTATTAATAGCCAAAAGCATAAACAACTCAAATGTCTATCAACAAAATAAAATGTCTTATACAATGGAATACTACTGTCCATATACAGTGGACTATTATTCAGCAATAAAAAGTATCAGAATGCTGATACAAGCTATAATGTAGATGAGCCCTGAAATTTATCTAATGTGAAAGAAGCCAGTCACAAAAGACCACATATTGAATAACTTTATTCATACAAAATGTCCAGAATAGACAAATCTACACAGACCAAAAGTAGATTCATGGTTGCCCAGGATGGAGAGGTTAGTGGGAAATGGGGCATGACTGGCAATGGGTACAGGGTTTCTTTCTGGGGTGATGAAAATCTTCTAAAATTGATCGTGTTGATGGCTGCACAACTCTTTAAACATACCAAAAATCATAAATTGGATATTTTAAACAGTAACTTGTATGGTATATGAATTAGGTCTCTTTAAGGTTGATATATGGAAGATCCCAATTAGCCAAACACTCAGTGGTTTTAGTATACACTGATGGTTGTTATCTAGATTCATTACTTCATTACAGAATTTACAATATAGTGGTTTCATATCTTTATCAGTCCTTCTGAACTGATTAACATCAATTACTTCGCTACCCTGAAATACAATTTATATAAGCAAGGCATGATAAATACTTGGTTTCTTCCCATAATTTACCAGTTTTTAGAATAATAACTTAGTATCCTAGTAACCTTCAATGGGGGCCAATGAGATTTTTTTCCTCTTAAATTATCATTATGAATTCATGAATTTTTATATCTTTAATGTGTTTGATGTAAAACTATAGTCATTATTCTTAATGCTCCAATGGTTATTGTGGGCAAATGCAACAACCCCTTTAGGGTAGCTCTTGTGTTCTTTTGACAATAACTCAGCACTTCATAACTTCCTTGTTAACTGGCACAAGCAAATATCTCAGGCTCATCCTGAACATTCTATGCTAGAGATGCAACTGTTTCTCCAACGACATCGGTTCATTTTAAGAAGAATATTTAGGGACCACAATATTGCTACTGGATTGCCTTATAAAGGTTTCTTTGATGCTATTATAGTGTACATGGTTAGAAAACAGACATATTTTAGAAGAGAAAAATATATCATCAATTCCACTTCTGGCCACTGAGAGTAACTGGGACCAGGCTAAGCTTCCTGAGGTCAATAATGAGAACCCTGGAAAAAACATATGAAACAACTATTTTTAGACATTAAAATAATAGGTATCTCAGGACTGTGATGCCTAGGAAAAGCGAAATAAATGATGGGAGCTTCATAATCACCCTGGCTTTTTGAAGACTACCGTGAAGGGAAGGAGATGCAAAGGACAATAGTCTCACTAAGTTGAGGAGACAGAAACAAGAGTTCAGGAAGGTGAAGTTAGATGGAATATGTGGGATAGAATACCAGAAAAGATGGAGCAAAACAGAGAAATTAACTACAGAAATTTGCCTGGTGTTCTCTTTAACTCTATTGCTGATATTAAGTTATGCATGTGTGGATGAAACTCCATAAGACAAGGCAAAAAATTGACATAAAAAAAGACATCTCCCATGCCCTAAAAAAATATTCCCAGAGCTCACACAGAGCAGGGAGAAACTGGAGTCCTGATTAGCCAGGGTAAAGTCCTAGTTCAACATCCAGGACACACAGAAGAAACCCAAAAATATCTATGCCTTGATAGTAGGACTAAACTAGACCTAGATTAAAATTTCAAAACAAGTCCCTAAATGCTAGAGTACTGCTTACCAGCAGGTTTAGTACCCTTCCCAGGAAAAATCCACACAACAAGATACACCCCAGGGTAGTGGAAGTATGAAGTACAAATGTTGAAAATATAAGTCCAAGATGTTTTATGTTATTGACTATCAATCCTTTTTAAATTAAAAATATTATCAGATATTTCAAATATACGAAAAAGATAATACAACCAAAATCTATGTACCTACTGTCTACATCTAAAAATGTGTTTTCAACTGTGCTTTTTAAAAAAGTTTTTTGTTGCCCAGCTGGTCTTGAACTCCTAGGCTCGAGGAATTCTCCCACCTTGACCTCTCAAAGTGCTGACATTATATGCATTAGCCATCATGTCCAGCAATGCTTTATTATTTTTAAAAAAGAAATAAAACAGAATAGGATTAATACCCCTGCCCCCACCCAATTTCCTACTTTTCACGGGGGTAAGGACTATCCAAAATTGGTATTTTTTCTTTTTGATGCTTTTATACTTTTCTCTCTCTCTCTCTGTCACATACAAATGCATTCTTTCTCTGCTAAGAAGTACAGCATTTCCTTAAGTATTTGCAAGTGTTACATAATGGTAGCACACTGTATGCAGACTTCTAGAACTTAAGTTTTACAACTTAAAAGTATTTGTCTTGTTTATCATCATATCCTCAGTATCTAGAAAGGTATCTGGCATACAGTGGATAGCTCATTAATGTTTTTTAAATAAATGAGTCAGTGACCTGTTCGATGGTATTCTATTCTATGACAATGCTACAAACTTACCCCCTTCCCTTCTGTCATTTTTCCACTGATGAACATTTAGGTTGTTTTCAGATTTCCGCTATTAAAATGATGATGCAACACACATCCTTGTACAGATCCCACTACATTCAACTACAAAATTTTCTCCAAAGTATAAGCCTAGAAATGGAAATTTTAGGGTCAAATAGGGAATGCACAGCTTCAACTTTACTAGAACTTGCTCTTCGAAGTGGGTTTTGATTTACACTCTCACCAGCAGTGTACAGGGTTCCCTTTCCCCATATGCTTTCCCATATTTAGTATTTTGAACTTTCAATTTTTGCCAAAGAAGTGGGAGTAAAATGTTCTTTTATTTAAATTCATAGATCTCCAATTATTAATGAGATTAAGTATCTATTGAAATATTTATTAGCCACGTGGATTTATTTTTCTATGGCTTTTCCAGTTTTCTAATGAGCTGACTTAAAGATTTGTAGGATACTTTTGAATATATTTGTACTAACTCATTTGCCAGTTATATATGTTATAAATATCTTCTTTATATTCTTTGGTATCCAACTTTGTTTATGCTACATTGCTTCCTGAAGAATTTTTTTAGTTTAATATGATCAATTACATTACCTTAATTAATAGTGATTTCGAGATCTTAAATTCTTTTCTACCTGGTATCATAAAATTTATTTCTTCTAAATTTTAAAAGTTCTGCTTTTTCACTTATACGTATTTAACTCACTCTGGAGTTAATTTTTGTGTATGGTGTGGTTATTCATTTGCTCACTTACTCTATCCATACATCCACTCATTGACTGATTGACGAGAAGGGTCATATATGTTGTATATAAATATATATATATATGCGTACATAGGTCAAATCATTTGTGGGCTAATATTTTCCACTAATTGATCTATTTGTACTAATAAGAAACTTTTAATTACCAAAGCTTTAAAAAGTCTTGTTTATTTCTTCTTTAAAATTGGTTTGGTTATTCTCACTCACTTATTTTTTTGAACTTTTAGAATCATTTTGTAATATTCCATGAAAATGTCTATTGCTGTTTTGATTGGATTTTATTTATGATTTAATTTAATTTATGGGGACTTGACAGCTTTATTGTATTGAGTTTACCAAACTATGAGCATCCTGGATCTCCATTTCGTTAAATATTCTCTGAACAGAATTTTATAATTTTATTCATAAGATCTTATTTCTTTTAGCTCTTTTCCCATTTAGGAAAAAAAAAGTGCAGCTTGCTGCTAGCGCTCATTTAATTTTACATAAACAAGCTCTTTGAGGCTGAAGCAAATCAAACTGATTTTCAATGTGAAAATAAAATATAGAAACTGTTCATGGAGTTATTTCTTAACAGAACATTAGAATTGAATAATCAGAATTGCCTATTTTGAAAAAATCAGCTTCATCAAATGAATCTTGGGCCAACAACTGTTCAAGAATGATGTTACCATCACAAAAAAATAGAAATGCTACATTTTCTAGGATTTGACATTTTCAGCGATTAAGAATTACTATATTTGGTAGATGGAAATACCACTATGAAAAGGAGAATGCTATAAATAGAATGATGTCTTGTTTACAAAGTTGATATATTAGAGCAACGTGAAAATAATAATAAAAGAAGCTATTTCATGGCAAAGTTATCTTGGGGTAAATGCTACATCTGTGAGTGCCACTGGTGAGTATTCTCAAGGCAAATGGGAAAAGGGTTAAAAGATTTATTCTTAAGCATAGTTTTTGTTGCTATTAAGGATGACATTAAGGAAACTAGAACCCTCTCTCTCATCATATACAAAAATCAACTCAAAATGGATGAAAGATTTAAATACAAGATCTGAAATTATAAAACTACTAGAAAACATACGGGAAATGCCTCATGACATTAATGTAAGTAAGGATTTTTTGAAGAATATCTCAAAAACACAAGTAACAAAAGCAAAATCAGACAAAAAGACAACAAGCTAAAAAACTTCTGCATAACAAAGGAAACAGTTAATAGAGGAAGTGACAACCTAGAAAATGAAAGAAAATAGTTGCCAACTTTGCTTCTGACATGGGGTTAATAACCAGAATGTATAAGGAACTCAAATAACCCAACAGCTTAAAAAAAAAAAAAAAAAAAAAAAACCAAATAACCCAATTTAAAAATGGACAAAAGACTTGAACAGACATTTCTTTTTAAACAAAAATTTATTTTAAGTTTCAGGGTACATGTGCAGGACATGGAAGTCTGTTACATAGGTAAGCGTGTGCCATGGTGGTTTGCTGCACCTATCAATGCATCAACTAGGCATTAAGCCCAGCATGCATTAGCTATTTATCATGATGCTCTCCCTCCCCCTGACCCCTGACACGCTCCACTGTATACTGTTCCCTTTCATGTGTCCATGTGTTCTCATTGTTCAGCTTCCACTTCTAACTGAGAACATGCGGTGTTTGGTTTTCTGTGCCTGTGTTAGTTTGCTGACGATGATGGCTTCCAGTTCCATCCATGTCCCTGCAAAGACATGATCTCGTTCCTTTTTACGGCTGCATAGTATTCCATGGTGTATAGGTACCACATTTTCTTTATCCAGTCTATCATTGATGGACATTTGGGTTGATTCCATGTCTTTTTTATTGCAAATAATACTGCAATAAACATATGTGTGCATGTATCTTTGTAACAGAATGATTCATATTCCTTTGGGTATATTCCCAGTAATGGGATTGCTGGGTCAAATGGTATTTCTGGTTCTAGATCTCTAACGAATTTCCACACTGTCTTCCACAATGGTTGAGCTAATTTACATTTCCACCAACAGTATAAAAGCACTCCTGTTTCTCTATAGCCTCACCAGCATCTATTGTTTCTTGACTTTTTCATAATTGCCATTCTGACTGGTGTGAGATGTGACATTTCTCAAAAGATGACATACAATTGGCCAACAGGTATATAAAGAAAATTCTCAACATCACTAATCATCAGGGAAACGCAAGTCAAAACTACAAATAGATACATCCTCTGACCCCATCTAGAATGGCTATTATCAGAAATGCAAAAAATAACAAATGCTAACACAGATGTACAGAAATGGGAACACTTTTACACGGTTGGTAGGAATGTAAATTAGTACAGCCATTATGAAAATCAGTACGGAGGTTCTTCAAAAAATTAAAAATAGAACTACTGTAAGGCCCAGCAATCCTGCTAGTGGCTATTCATCCAAAGGAAATGAAATCGGTATGTAAAGAAATATTTGCACTCCTATGTTTATTGCAGTACTATTCAAAATGGCCAAGATATGGAATCAACCTAAGGGTCCATCAATGAATGGATGGATAAAAAAATGAGATGTATATATATAATGGAATACTATTCAGCCATAAAAAAGAATGAAATCTTGTCATTTATGGCAACATGGATACACTTGGAGGACATTATGTTAAGTGAAATATGCCAGGCACAGAAAGACAAATACTGTATGACCTCACCATTTGTGGAATCTAAAAAAAAAAACAGATTTCACAGATGTACAGGGTAGAATACAGGTTACTGGGGAGGGTAGCAGAGAGGAGGGGATGAGAAGAGACTGGTCAATGGTTACAAAATTACAGTTAGATAGGAGGAATAAGTTCTGGTGTTCTATTGCACAGGAGGGTGACTATAGTTAACAATACTCTCTATATAAAAATTAGAAGATTTTGATTGTTCTCATCACAAAGAAACAAGAAATGTTTGAGGTGATGGATATGCTAACTACACTGATTTCATCAGTACACAATATATACATGTTTAAAATATCACACTGTACCCCCATAAAATGTGCAATTATTATGAGTCAATTATATAGAAAATACAACTTTAGCTAGACTTTGTCTCTCATGCCTACATGTCTGTTTCTTGGTCAGTTTCCACTGCTCCTCTTTCTTTGGTCTGGGAGGCCAAGATGGTTCTCCTGTAGCCTCCATAGCCCTGTGACCTGCAGGTTGTAAAGAACAGGAGAGGGAAGCTGGGCGCGGTGACTCATGCCTGTAACCCTAGCAGTTTGGGAGGCTGAGGTAAGAAAACTGTTTGAGCTCAGGAGTTCAGGATCAGCCTGGGCAACAAAAAAAGACCCTGTTTCTACAAATGTAAAAATGAACCGAGCATGGTAGCACATGCCTGTGGTCCCAGCTATTAGGTGGGCTGAGGCAGGAGGATCCCTTGAGCTCCGGAGTTTGAGGTTGCAGTAAGCTGATTGTGTCACTGCACTTCCACCTGGGCAAGAGAATGAGACCCTATCTCAAAACAAACAAAACAAAACAAGAGAGGAATTCAAGATGGACAACTAGACACACCCGGAAGGATAATTTTCCACTAAAGGAATGGACATCTGCAAGACTTGCACACTCCAAGCATATCATCAGAGGGAAGGCATTGAGAGTGGATGGATGAAGGATGTGGACACTGGACTGAAGGGGGATAAGCTGAGAACCCTATGTAGGGTTGGCCAAACACCGGGACAGGCTCCTGGACCCCGCTGACTCCAGGGAAAAGGTGAGTTGAATAGGTGAGCACTGGCCCCCTCTTGCCATGGACCTTCAGAATCCTAGCTGCAGGAGAACTCATAACCCCCATGGACACCTGAGCTGGCAGGGACAGCTGCATAGAAAAGAAGCAGAGCAGGACTCCAGCCCATACGCAGCCTAGGGGTTTGGTGCAGAAACTGATACAGTGCAGCATGGCCAGGGATGCCCATGCC
>NW_012102488.1:917550-918374 GCF_000951045.1 Mandrillus leucophaeus
GGAGCTTGCAGTGAGCCGAGATCGCGCCACCGCACTCCAGCCTGGGCGACAGAGCGAGACTCCGTCTCAAAAAAAAAAAAAAAGAATTCTGGCAACTCAAAAAGCCAGAGTGACTTCTTAACTACAAATGACTATACCAGTTACCTAGCAATGTTTTTTGACCAGGCTCAAATGGCTGAAATGACAGACATGGAATTCAGAATGTAGACAAGAATGAAGATTAAGATTTAGAAAAAAGTCAAAATCCAATCCAAGGAATCTAAGGAAGATAATGAAACAACACAGGAGTTAAAAGATGAAATGGCCATTTTAAGAAAGAACCAAACTGATCTGATAGCGCTGAAAAACACACTACAAGAATTTCATAAGATAACCACCAAGTATTAACAGTACAATCGACCAAGCTGAGGAAACAATCTCAGAGCTTGGAGACTGGTTCTCCAAAATAACTCAATGAGACAAAAATAAAGAAAAACCATTAGAGAATGAACAAAACCTCTGAGAAATATGGGATTACATGAGGAGACTAAGTCTACAACTCAGTGACGTCCTTGAAAGAGAGGGAGAGAAAGCAAGCAACCTGGAAAACATACATTTGAGAATATCATCCATGAAAATTTCCCCAAACTCTCTAGATAGGAATAAAATTAAAATTCAGGAAATGCTGAGAACCACTATGAGACAGTATACAAGATGGCCATCCCTCACATCACACAGTCATCAGATTCTCCAAGTATAGTATAGTTTAAAGTTGGGTAGTATGATACCTCCAGCTTAAGTTCTTTCTACTTATCATTGCTTTGGCTATTTTTCATGTCTCCAAG
>NW_012102488.1:922451-923796 GCF_000951045.1 Mandrillus leucophaeus
CCCCCAACCAGGAATGTCAAGCACTGCTAGATGGCTTTAGCCTTTGAGAGACTAACCTGAACAGAGCAGGGCAGACTTGCCCATGGTTAGTCCGATCACAGCGCTCCCACTACTTGCTAGCCTCTCCAGGGACCCCAGTCTGGCCATGCCTGCTTACTGGGCAAGCTTCCAATGCTCAACCAGAGTGCTTCCCATGGACCCTTATCATAGCTCCTTTGCTGGCAGACCACGTTTACCTGTTGGAGAGCTCTAGCAGATAGGTCCCCAGTCCATTGACAGTTTCCCTCCCATTGAAACTTCCCCTCTGCCACTTTGCTGGCATGCACTTACCCACAGCACTCCCCACCCCCCACTGCTTTGATGGCTATGGACACGGGTGGACCCTGTCTCCCCTCCCTGGATGGTGAACATATGTGCACACTCCTCCCCTGTCCAACCCAGCTGAGGCACGGGCAGTCCACCATGTAGAGCATGCTGCTGCATTGCAAGTACCTGTGCAGATGCCAGAACCCAGCCCCTGCTGGCGCTCCACCTGTGCCGCCTTAGTGTGTATACGGTGCCCCTGCCCCTACCAGCACAAGTACATACATAGATGCCAGCACCTGTCACCACATGGCCAACATGTGGACACCCGGCAGTGTCACCACAGATGGCGGGAATGTATGTGTGGATGTTTCTGCCCTACTCCCACAGGTGTCCCCTATAGCTGATGCAACGTGCATCTTGCTGTGCCACCACAGTTGCTGGCACACATGAATGAGCACAGATCTCGCTGCTACTGCCCCTACAAAGCACTTTGGCACAACTCGATGGAGTACTGGGGCCAGAAGACTAGGGAATACCTAGGCCCCTCCAGCACAGCGGGTTCCTAACCTCAAGGGGATAGAGGACAAAGCCAAGGGCTTGGTCCCAGACCCCAAGAGTAAGAGCACACAGCCATGGAGTCCTGAGCTAAGCCTTGGCCCTCTGAAATCTTCCAGAATCAAAGCTAGTTAACAGAACCCACATTATACCACAGTCAAATCCAAAGATCATCAAAAAAGATAAAAACTAAAGAACCTCATTCAAAGAAGCAACTTCAAAGATTAAAGGAACATCAGCCCACAAAGATTAGAAAGAACTAGTGCAAGAATTCTGGCAACTCAGGCTGGGCGCGGTGGCTCACGCCTGTAATCCCAGCACTTTGGGAGGCCGAGGCGGGCGGATCACAAGGTCAGGAGATTGAGACCAGGGTGAAACCCCGTCTCTACTAAAAATACAAAAAACTAGCCGGGCGAGGTGGCGGGCACCTGTAGTCCCAGCTACTCAGGAGGCTGAGGCAGGAGAATGGCGTGAACCCGGGAGG
>NW_012102488.1:924561-945398 GCF_000951045.1 Mandrillus leucophaeus
TAGTATAGTTTAAAGTTGGGTAGTATGATACCTCCAGCTTAAGTTCTTTCTACTTATCATTGCTTTGGCTATTTTTCATGTCTCCAAGGTAGGCATTAAAAAAAAAAAAAGAAAGAAACAGAAAAGGCAGCTAGAGAAAAGGGGTAGGCCACTTACAAAGGGAATCACATCAGGGTAACAGTGAACCTTTCAGCAGAAATTCTACAAGGCAGAAGACATTGGAGGCCTATATTCAGCATTCCTTTTTTTTTTTTTTTTTTGAGACAGAGTCACCAGGCTGGAGTGCAGTGGTAGTGGCATGATCTCGGCTCACTGCAACCTCTGCCTACCGGGTTCAAGTGATTCTCCTGCCTCACCCTCCTGATAGCTGGGATTACAGGCACATGTCAACATACCCAGCTAATTTTTATATTTTTAGCAGAAGACAGGGTTTGCCATGTTGGCCAGGTTGGTCTTGAACTCCTGACCTCAAGTGATCTGCCCGCCGTGGCCTCCCAAAGTGCTAGGATTACAGGTGTGAGCCACTGCACCCAGCCATATATTCAACATTCTTTAAAAAAACTCCAGTGAAGAATTTCATATCCAGCCAAACTAAACTTCATAAGCCAAAAAGAAATAACATCCTTTTCAGACAAGCAAATTCTAAGGGAATTCGTTACCAGCAGAACTCCCCTACAAAAGGTCCTTACAGGAGTGCTAAATATAGAAAGGCCATTACCAGCCACCACAAAAACACACTTAAGTACACAGACATTAACACTACAAAGCAACTCCACAATTGAGTATGCATAATAACTATCTAACAACAAGATGACAGGATCAAATCTGCCCATATCAATATTAACCTTGAATGGAAATAGGCTACATGCCCCAATTAAAAGGCACAGAGGGGTAAGTTGGATAAAGAAGCATGACCCAACTGTATGCTGTCTTCAAGAGACTCATCTCACATGCAATGACACCCGTAGCCTCAAAGAAAAAAGATGGAGAAAAATCTACCAACCAAGCAAACAGAAAACAAAAAAAAGCAGGGGTTGCTTTCTAATTTCAGACAAAGCAGAGTTTAAAGCAACAATGAAAAAAAAAAGACAAAGAAGGGCACACATAATAGTAAAGGAATCAATTCAACAAGAAGACTTAACTATCCTAAATATATATGCACCCAGATTCATGAAACAAATTCTTAGGAACCTAGAAAGAAACTTTCATAATAATGGTGGGAGACTTCAACACACTGCACCACCAGTATTAGACAGATCATTGAGACAAAGAACTAACCAAGATGTTTGGGACTTGAATTCAACATTTGACCAAATGACCCTAATAGATATGAACAGAACTCTCCTCCCCCAAATAACAGAATATACATTCTTCTCATTTGCACATGGTACATACTAGAAAATCGACCACACAATCAGCCATGAAACAATTCTCAGCAAATTAAAAAAATCCCAAAATCATACTGACCACACTCTCAGACCACAGTGCAATAAAAAGAGAAACGAATACTAGGAAGGTCACTGAAAACCATATACATAGTATATGTGCTGCTGAAGAGACCACAGAAAACCATATAATCACAAGGAAATTAAACAACCTGTTCCTGAACAACTTCTGGCTAAACAATGAAAATAAGGTAGAATGAAATTCTTTGAAACTAATGAGAACAAAGATATAACATACCAGAATCTGTGCAACACAGTTAAAGCAGTGTAAGAGGGAAGTTTATAGCATTAACCTACCACCACACCAGAATGAACTAGAAAAACAACAGCAAATCAGCCCAAAAGCTAGGAGAAAACAAGAAATAACAAAATCAAAGCTGAACTGAATGGAATTGAAATGTGAAAAATCATACACAAGATCAGTAAATTCAGAAGTGGGTTCTTTAAAAGAAAAAATACAATTGATAGATTGCTACCTAGACTAATGAACAAAAAAAGAGATGATCCAAATAAATGCAATCTGACATGGCAATGGGGACATTATCACTAACCCACAGATGTTAAAAAAAACCCTCAGAAATTATTATGAACACCTCTATGCACTCAAACTAGGAAACCTAGAAGAAACAGATAAATTCCTGGAAACATACAACCTCCAAAGATGAACCAGGAAGAAACTGAAAGACTGAACAGACCAATAATGAGTTCTGAATCAGTAATAAGCCAAACCAAAAAAAGCCACAGCAATCAGGTGTGAGAAAGAAATAAAAGGCATCCAAATAGGAAAAGAGTAAGTCAAATTATCTCTGTTTGTAGACAATATGCTTCTATACCTAGAAAATACCACAGTCTCTGCCCAAAAGCTCCTATGTCTAATAACACCTTCAAGGAAGTGTCAGGATAAAAAAATCAATGTATAAAAACCAGAGGCATTTTTATACATCAACAACCAAGATGTAGAGCCAAATCAAGAGTGTAATCCATTCACAATAGCCACAAAAAATATAAAGAATCTAGGAGTATAGCTAAATAGGGAGGTGAAAAATTTCCACAAAGAAATTTACAAAACACTGCTGAAAGAAATCAGAAATGACACAAACAATGGAAAAACATTCCATGCTCATCCACAGGATGAATCAACATTAACATGGCCATAATGCCCAAAGAAGTTTACAGATTCAATGCTATTCCTATCGAAGTACCAATGACATTCTTCTCAGAATTAGAAAAAAACTATTTTAAAATTCATATGGAACCAAAAAAGAGCCCCAGTAGCCAAAGCAATGCTAAGCAAAAAGAACTAAGCTGGAGATATCACATTGCCCAACTTCAATCTACACTACAAGGCTATAGTAACTGATATAGTTTGGCTCTGTGTCCCCACCAAATCTCGTGTTGAATTGTAATCCCCAATGTTGGAGGTGTGGCCTTGTAGGAGGTGACTGGATCATGTGGGCTTCTTATGAATGGTTTGGCCCCAACCCTCTTGGTGCTGTCCTTGAGATAGTGAGTTCTTGTGAGATCTGGTTGTTTAAAAGTGTGTGGCACTCTCTCTCTCTTGGCTCCTGCTCTGGTCATGTGAAATGCCTGCTCCCCATTTGCCTTTCACCATGAATATAAGTTTCCTGAGGCCTCCCCAGAAGCTGAACAGATGACAGACTCATGCTTCCAATTAAACCTCTTTTCTTTATCAGTTACCCAGTCTCAGGTATTTCTTTATAGCAATGTGAGAACAGACTAATATCATAACCAAAACAGCATGATACTGGTACAAAAACAGATACATAGACCAATTGAACAGAATAGAGAGCCCAGAAATAAAGCTGCTCACCTACAGCCATCTAATCTTTGACAAAGTCGATAATATCAAGCAATGGGTAAAGGATTCCTGTGCAATAAATGGTGCTGTGACAACTGGCTAGCCATATGCAGAAGATTGAAACTGGACGCCTTTCTTACCCCATATAAAAAAATCAACTCAAAATGGATTAAAGACTCAAATATGCCATCTCAAACTATAAAAACCCTAGTAGAAAACCTAGGACATACCCTTCTGGACACAGACCCTGGCAAAGATTTCATGGCTAAGACCACAAAATCAGTTGTAACAAAAACAAAAACTGACAAATGGGATCTAATTAAACTAAAGAACTTCTGCACAGCAAAAGAAACTATGAACAGAGTAAAAAGACCACCCACAGAATGGGAGATAATATTTGCAAACTATGCATCTAACAAAAGTATAATATCCAGGATCTATAAGGAACTTAATAAATTAACAAACAAAAAACAAAGAAAAAGTGGGCAAAGGACATGGATAGACACCTCTAAAAAGACAACATGTGGACAAGAAGCATGTGAAAAATGCTCAACACCACTAATCATTACAGAAATCCAAAACAATGAGATACCATTGATCTCATTGATCCAAATCAATGAGTTACATGAGATACCATCTCATACTAGTCAGAATGGCTATTATTAAAAATTCAAAAATGAACCAATGCTGGTGAGGTTGTTGAGAAAAGCAAATGCTTATATACTGTTGGTGGGAAAGTAAGTTAGTTCAGTCACTGTGGAAAGCAGTTGTGATGCTTTCTTAAAGAACTTAAAACAGAACTACCATTTGACCCAGAAATCCCATTACTGGATATATATCCAAAGGAATATAAATTGTTCTACCATAAAGACACATGCACATGTATGTTCATCACAGCACTATACACAATAGCAAAGACATGGACTCAATCCAGGTGCCCATTCATGGTGGACTGGATAAAGAAAATGTGATATATATATACACATACACACATACACACACACACCATGGAATATTATACAGCCATAAAAAGAATGAGATCGTGTCTGATATGATTAGGCTTTGTGTCTCCACCCAAATCTCATCTTGAATTGTAATACCCATAATCCCCACATGTCAAGGAAGAGGCCAGGTGGAGGCAATTGTGGAGGTAATTGAACCATAGAGGTGGTTTCCTCCAAGCTGTTCTTGTGATAGTGAGTTCTCATGAGATCTGATTTGTTTTTTTGGAGATGGAGATGCTCACATCTCAGCTCACTTCAACCTCCGCCTCCCAGGTTCAAGCAATTCTCCTGCCTTAGCCTCCTGAGTAGCTGGGACTATAGGTGCCCACCACCACACCCGGCTTTTTTTTTCCTGAGACGGAGTCTTGTTCTGTGCCCCAGGCTGGAGTGCAGTGGCGCGATCTCGGCTCACTGCAAGCTTCGCCCCCCCCGGTTCATGCCATTCTCCTGCCTCAGCCTCCCGAGTAGCTGGGACTACAGGCGCCCGCCACCTTTTTTTTTTTTTTTTTTTTTGTATTTTTAGTAGAGACGGGGTTTTACCACATTGGCCAGGCTGGTCTCAAACTCCTGACCTCAAGTGATCCACTGCCTTGGCTTCCCAAAGTGCTGGGATTACAGTTGTGAGCCACTGCACCTGGCTGAGATCTGATGGTTTTATAAGGGGCTCTTTCACCTTCACTCAGCACTTCTCCCTCCTGCCGCCTTGCAAATAAGGTGCCTTGCTTCCCCCTTGCCTTCTGCCATGATTGTAAGTTTCCTGAGGTCTCCCCAGCCATGAGGAACTGTGAGTCGATTAAACTTTCCTTTATAAATTGACCAATATCAGGCAGTTCTTTGTAGCAGTATAAAACAGACTAATACAATGTCCTTTACAGGAACATGGATGGAACTGGAGGCCATTATCCTAAGTGAACAAATGCAGGAAAAGAAAACCAAATACCACATGTTCTCATTTGTAAATATAAGTAAACATGAACACAAAGAAGACAGCAAAAGGTATCAAGGCCCACCTGAGGGTGGACCTTGGTAGGAGGTTGAGGACTGAAAAATTACCTATTGGATACTACACTTATTACTTGGGTGATGAAATAACCTGTACACCAAATCCCCATGACACACAACTTACCTAAGTAACAAACCTGCATATATGCCCCTAAAACTAAAAGTTAAAGAAAAACAATAACTTGTATATGCATGTGTGTGTATATGTGTGTGTGTATGTTTACTACTTTGTAAAGAAAGTTAAAATAGTTATACTATTTTGACAGAAACATCAAATTCCCACACATCAAATATTTATGGTGTCATTCCCATTGAGTTTTTTTTTAATTTTTTTCTCTTATTAGCTTTCTGCTATGGTCTTAATGTTTGTGTGCCCCTCTCCAAATTTATGTGTAGAAACTTAATCCCCAGTGTGACAGCACTGGGTGTGGGTCCTTTGGGGAAGTAATTTAGGAGGTCTCCAATCTTGGGAACAGAATTAGTACCCTTGTGAAGGAGGCTTAAGAGAGTAATCCTATCCTACTTTTCAAAGGCAGAAACTGAAGCTTACAAAGGAAACCTTGGTGAACTCACAGAGCCACTACATGATCTATTTGGAATTTGAATTCAGGCCCGTAACTACAAAGCCTGTACTCTCAACAGGTGCATTCATTACATTGTTTCAACACTTGCTGACTGCATACTCATTGCCAGGAGTTTAACATGCAATATTTCATTTAATAGCCACACAATTCTTCGGGATGTGTCAGAATCTTACATTTTACTGATAAGATAAGGAAACTGACACCCAAAGAAATTAATTAACTTGTCCAGGGTCACACAATAACAAAACAATAAGTTCTAGTCCATGCTTTCAATATTGCTCTTAACTGCTTCCCTAAATACCTTCCCAATGATGATCCAAACCCAACCCACATCATTACTTTCAACAATCCTGTTTCTTCATAGTTCCTGGGAACGGAATAGAAAATAAGCTAGATGATTTACTAGAGTACAGATCTCCAAGTATCCATTTATGACTCTGTAATATCAGAGAAAAGGGATGCAGGGCTGGGGGATATACACCTAGTACTAGAAAGAAATACCTTCAAGACTTCTCAATTTTTTCCATGTGGCCCATGTTTATCATGACTAGAAAATAATGTGTTATATTAAGGAGAAATGAGTTTTCTACCTGCATTAGTTAATACACAGGGTATCTGTCATGGAGTCTACTAATTTAAAAGAACTGAGCTGAACTGAAGACAGTTAGCATCAAGATCCATACATGGGCAATTTCTCTCTCATTTTTTTTAGTGTCATTTCCGAGAACCTAGACTTACATAAATGTGGTTAAAAACAGTAAGTATTTACTCACTGCATGAAGCAATCAATCACTCAGGTGAGCTTAGAGTAGAATATAGCCAGAGAGTTAGCATGATGGAATACTACCAGGCTGTTATAAGCAGAAACCTCAATAAGCACATCTGCTTACTGAGAAATAAAATCACTCAATGTCACATGTTGGGCCAAAAGAGCCTCTTATAATGCATTTACTTAAAATTATTATTAAATAATTAATGGTCCTACTTCTGGCTCTCAAATATCATTTTCATGATATTTCTTACCTATTGTAATAATTGACATGCCTGGTTGAAATTTTCTTTAAAAATTATTTTACCACAAGTATTTTATATACTACCTTTCTTCAAGAGATATTTTTAGTATCTTTTGCACAGGTATGGACAAAAACTTAGGAGTATAAAAATTTCTACCTGCATTAGTTAATAGACAGGATATGTCATGGAGTCTACTAATTTAAAAGAACTGAGCTGAACTGAAGGCAGCTAACATCAAGATCCATACTTGGACACGGATGTTTTTGTTCCCTGAAATGTTTGAATGAAACCGATACTTGAGGGAAGTGTGCTATTTTACCGCTTTGAGTAACTTTCCTTAGCACTGTTTTAGGGAGGGGTGGTTAATCACAGTGTGTAGGTACAATACAAGTATTAAAACTGGCCTTTTCAATAAACAACACTCAAGAAATTATGCATCTACAAGAGCAAGAAAAACAAAATGAAATCTCTACCTCACTTTTTTTTTTTTTTTTAGACAGAGTTTTGCTCTTTTTGCCCAGGCTGGAGTGTAATGGCGTAATCTTGGCTCACTGAAACCTTTGCTTCCCTGCAAACTTTGCCTCCCAGTATTACTATTTTTTTTTTTTTTTTTAATATGAGGCAGAGGCCAGGTGTGGTGGCTCATGCCTGTAATCCCAGCACTTTGGGAGGCCAAGGCAGGTGGATCACCGAGGTCAGGAGTTCGAAACCCACCTGGCCAACATGGTGATCCCCATCTCTACCAAAAGTACAAAAAATTAGCCGGGTATGGTGGTGGGTGCCTGTAATCCCCCAGATACTCTGGAGGCTGAGGCAGGAGAATCACTTGAACCCAGGAGGAGGAGGTTGCAGTGAGCTAAGATTGCACCATTGCACTATAGCCTGGGCAACAAGAGCAAAACTTCATCTCAAAAAAAAAAAAAAAAAATTAATACCAAATGGACAAGAGACTAAAAATACAAGAATATCTTCTTAACTTTGCGATGGGATATTTTAAAAGGAGAGCAAAAACAATCTTTATAAAAGACAATATTGATAAATCTGACACACTAATATTAAAAACTTTTGTTCATCAAAGGAACCAAAAGACAATAAAAACACAGCTCAATAACAGGAGTAGATATGTTTAATATATTCGAACAATCTAGGACTAGTGTCCAGAACACAAAGGAAATTCTAACAATCAGTAGAAAAATGTGTAAAAGATTTGAACAGGCATGTCACAAAAGAAGAATCCCAAATGGCCAATAAATATGAAAAGGTGCCTGAACCTATCTGCCAAAAGACAACTGTATGTTAAAATCTCAGCAAGATCTCACTGTCTACATACAGGAGTAGCAAAAATCAAACTGTCTGATAATAACAAGTGCTGGAAAGAAAGGAAGCAACAAGACTTTTATATACTGCTGGCAGAAATGCAAATTGGTACAATTTCTTTGGAAAACTGTTTAGCATTATCAAGAAAAGATAAAGAGAGGCATATGTTATGACCCAGGAACTCTGCTTGCTAGAGAAATTTTTGCACGAATACCAGGATACATGCTTACAGGCACATTTTTCATAAAAATAATCCAAATGTCCATCAACAGTGGAATGGATAAATACCACTGTGACAAATTCATACAATGGCACACTGTATAGTAATGGAAACAAAACTGTACAACATAAATTCTCAAAAACATAATTTTGATAGAAGGAAGCCATCAAAATATAGACAGTAGGATTCCATTTACATGAAGTTCGAAACTAGACATGTTTAACTAACAGATGGTGTTTAGAAACAGATCCTTAAGTGATAAAACCATAAAGAAAAGGAAGCCGCTTCTAAAAAGTCAAATTAATACCTTATCATAAAATGCAGAGAAATGAGTGTGATTAGCAAAATAAACAGGAGCAGACAAAAGCGTTCTGGAATGCTGACAATGCCCTATTTCTCAATTAGTAGTCACTGAGGTTTTTGCCTTCATAGTTTTCATTATTTTGTGCAAGTAAGTATCTGTGTACTGTATTACATAAGGCAAGGGGTTTCAAAGATACATTTTTAAATAGTCCAAAAATAGTTAGTTTACATAATCATAATAGAAAATACCACTGAACCCAGAGAAATACAAGCAACAATGGGAGAATATTATGAATACCTCTGTGCACATAAACTAGAAAATCTAGAAGAAGTGGATAAATTCTTGGACACATACACCCTCCCAAGACTGAACCAGGAAGACACTGAATTCCTGAACAGACCAATAATGAGCTCTGAAATGCAAGCAGTAATAAA
Organism: Mandrillus leucophaeus; assembly: GCF_000951045.1. Lineage (NCBI taxonomy): Eukaryota > Metazoa > Chordata > Mammalia > Primates > Cercopithecidae > Mandrillus > Mandrillus leucophaeus. Next base: position 933,705 of record NW_012102488.1, read on the forward strand.
TAGCCAACCAACCAAAAAAAGCCCAGGATCAGAAGGATTCACAGTTGAAGTCTATCAGGTATACAAAGAAGAGCTGGTACTATTCCTACTGAAACTATTCCAAAAAATTGAGAAGGAGGGACTCCCCACTAACTCATTCTATGAGGTCAGCATTATCCTGATACCAAAACCTAGAAGAGATACAACAAAGAAAACTTCAGGCCAATATCCTTGAAGAACATCAATGCAAAATTCTCAACAAAATACTAGCAATCCAAATCTAGCAGCACATCAAAAAGCTTACCCACCATAATGAAGCAGGTCTCATCTCTGGGAAGGAAGGCTGGTAACCTACAGAATGGGAGAAAACTTTTGCAAACTATGCATCCAACAAAGGCCTAATACCCAGCATCTATAAGGAGCTCAAACAAATTTACAAGATAAAAACCAATAACCCCATTAAAAAGTGGGCAAAGGCCATGAACAGACACTTCTCTAAAGAAGACATACAGATAGCCAACAATCATTTTTAAAAAGTTCCACATCACTGATCATTAGAGAAATGCAAATCAAAACCACAATAAGATATCATCTCACACAGTCAGAATGGCTATGATTAAAATGTTAAAAAATAACAGATGCTGGTGAGGTTGTGGAGAAAAAGGAATGCTTATACACTCAGTTTGATGAAGTTTGACTACTGCACACAACTATCTAACCACCACCTAAAACAAAATACAGAACACTTTTTAATCACCCTAGAAATTTCCTTATGCCCCTTTCCAGTATCCTTCTCTCAACACCTGCTTTTTGTTGTTTCTTTTTTAAAAATGCAAACCATTTATAAGTTAAATCTGTCATATTCATGAAATAACAATTCAATTTTTCTTTATAGTAGTCTTCCAAGGGAGGCTAGCTGAAAAACATCTGAAAAACGTCTTCATTTTACTTTGGGCTATATACTTGTCACCTTCTGACAAAACATGGGTGTCACGCCAGCTATATTCAGTTATGTATCAGTTGCAATGAGGAAACAACCATGTAAGCTGAGAACATAGTGAAGGGATCAAAATAAGAGATTCCTATTATTGAATGCTTCCCATTTCTTCAGCTGAAGAATTCCAGCTGAAAATACAAGAAGCAGAACCATGGGGTTTGGAAGATGGGCAGTGTCTAGCAGGACCTGAACACAGTTTTCTGAATATAATTAGGTTGAAAAAGCTCTTAAGGTTTACTGATTTATCTCTCTGAGCCTAGACTATGTAACTATATGTTACACAGTCACAACAGTTGGCAAAAAGAGGAAAATGGTAGGGAAGAGTTTCTACCTTTCTACCTTATACAGGTATCTGTGAATGAAATTTTACAAGATATGTTTTGAAAATACCAAAGCATGGCATGGTTTGCTATAGGTATTACAATGTAAATTGTGATTTCACATATCGCAATTCACTTCAAATCATCAATGCTGCCAGCTATGTTGTTTGCTTATTCAGATTCAAAAGAATCACAGCTGAATCTCTATTTAAATTTGGCAGGATTCTATAAAGTCAGGAAAGGCAATTGGACAAACTCCATGTCCAATCCATCTGCTTAAACTGTTTACTTATAGTAACAGCATACACATGTCTCATGTTACTGATAAACCACAGAAAAGCTTCTGGGATGCTGTTACTATCCAAACTTAAATGTAATGTTTATCATCACAAAGTAATGAGAAAAGTCAATGCAAATATAGATCACATTGACTTTGACCAAATTTAACACAATGGTAAGAATAAGCAAAATGCTTTTGCATATGTAAGACTATGTTTTTAAACTCTTTTTTGAAATAATTGAATATTTCTTCAATAAAAGGGTCTTTTATTTGGAACAATTTATTTTACCTTAAATTCTGAAAATTAATTTTATTGTTAAACATAAACATACAGAAAAGTCAGAAAAAATAGCAAACCTGTATTTTAATTTTACAGAATTTTAAGAATAATTTTAATTTGAACAATGTGTAACCAGTATCCAGTCAAGAAAAAGAAAACTAGAAGCACAGAGGAAGCCACCTATATGACTCTTTCTGACCACACATCTCAACCTTCTCTCTGAACAATCACGATCCTGATTTTTAGGAAATTTCTTTTTCTATTTTCTTTACAGTTTTACCACCTATGTGTTATTCCAAAACAATACAGGTCCTTTTGTCTTTTCTTGAACTTTATATGACTGGAATTGTAACAGTATATATATTTTTTGGTGACTTGTTTCACTAAAGAGAGTTTGTGAGATACATACTGTTATCCATAGATGTAGTTCATTCATTTTTATTGTTGAATAATAATCCATTATATGAACATACCATAATTTGTATCTCCAGCTATTGATGGATTCTTGCACTATTTTCCATATGTGGTGATTATAAACAATGCTGCCATTGAACATTTGTGTATATCTTGCCTGGTGGATATATGCATTGCCTTCCATGGAGTGTATGCCTAAAAGTGAAATATGATACAGATGTCTACAAATTTAGTAGACAACAGTAGACTGTTTGCTACATGGTAGGCTCAACTTATGTTATCACGAACATTGTCTGTATGTTCCCATTGCTCTAGTTCTTTGCCAATACTTGGTATTTTCAATCTAATTTTTGTCATTCTGATAAGTGAATCACATTATCACATTGAATTTTTAATTTGAATTATCCTGATTATTAAAGAGGTTGACTATCTACACATTTATTTTTTAGCTATTTGGATTTCTTTCAGAATGCCTATTCTCTTGACCATTATCCTACTGGTTTAGTTTGTTTTTGCATCTCATTAACTTGTAGGAATTCCTTACATACTCTGGATGCCACTCTTTTGTTGATTATATATATATAAAATATTCTTCCCTTCTATTGCTTGTCTTGTTACTCTCTTCCTGGTGTCTTTTGATGAACAAAAGTTCTTATTTTCAATGCAGCCCAATTTATCAAGTTTCCCTTTACTGTTAATTTCTTTTGTGTCATTTTCTTGTCCAGGTAAAACTCCGAGGTAAAGAAGAGATTAATCTATATTATCTTCTAAAAATTAGTTTTTTCTTTTTATATTTAGATCCATCTGGAATTAATTTTTTGTTTATGATGTGAGATACAGGTAACTTTTTTTAAAAAAACAAGGATATTCAATCATTATAGCCTTTATTCACTAAATAGAGCATACTTTCCCACAGTGTTCTGTGGTGCTTCCTTTTTCCATATGTGCATAGGCAAATATCTCACATTTCACGGATCAAGCATATATATACAAATGGTACTGTTTATGAATTCAATTATGTTCCATTCTTCTTTTTCTCCATCTTATCGCCAATAGTACACTATCCTAATTACTGTGGCTTTATAAAAAGTGTTTATACTTGGTAGAGCAAATCTTCCATATCGTTACCTCTTTCCCTGCGCCACAAGTCTCGCTCTGTTGCCCAGACTGGAGTGCAGTGGCATGATCTTGGCTCACTGCAACTTCTGACTCCTGGGTTTGAGTGATTCTCCTGTCTCAGTCTCCCAAGTAGCTGGGATTACAGGTATCCACCACCACACCTGGTTAATTTTTTCTATTTTTAGTAGAAACGGGGTTTTGTCATGTTGGCCAGGCTGGTCTTAAACTCCTGTCGTCAAGTGATCCGCCCGTCTCAGCCTCCCAAAGTGCTGGTCATATTGTTCTTTTTCAACAGGGTTTTGCACACTGTTTCATTGGATCTTTGAAATTCCGTATTTTACAATCTGCGTTTAAATATTGTTCTTTAGAAATTCTAAATAGTGTTTTGGAATTTCCAAAGAACAAAGTATTGGACTTTTAAATGAGATTTCACTGAATCTACAAATAAGCTTGGGCAGAAAAGAAAAATATACCATAGTGAGTTTTCCAATCCATAAACATTATAGATTTACTCCTAGATATTTAATATTTTGGTAATATACAAATATAATTGATTTTTATATACTGCCCATTGTCTAGTATCCTTGTTAATCTAACTTATTTGTGCTAATATTTATCTGTAAATTATTTTACATTTTTTTATGTATAACATATCATTTGCTAACAATGACTATTTCACTTTTTCTCTCAAATCTTACAACTTTTATTTATTTTTCCACTAGTTAGAACCCCCATTTTAAGCAGAAGTGTTGACAGCAAATATTCTCTTTTTGTACACAATTTCAAAGGGAAATTTTTCAACATTTCACCAGTAAATATTATTTTGCTATAATAGATTCAATTAGTCAGATTAAGAAAATTCCATTCTATTCCTGGTTTACTATGAATCTTTACCATTATTGATGCTGAACTTACCAAACGCTTTTGCTGCGTCTTTTGAGATGATATTTTTTCTTTTCTTCTGTTAATATATCATAATTTTCCAATGTTAAAGCAAACTCAAGTATCTTGAATAAATCCAACTTTGTTGTGATATATTATCCTTATTAGATATTGCATGATTCAGTTTGCTAAAATTTTGTTTAGAAATTCTGACTCCACATTTATGATTGAGATTGGTTTACAATTTTACTTTCTTTAGTTTCACTGTGACAATTGCGAATGTGGATTTCTTTTTATTTACCCTGCTTGGGCATAATTGGGCTTCTTGAATCTGTAAATTGATTTGTAAGTTTTGGAAAGTTCTAAATGATGATCACTTCAAATACTGTTTCTGCCCTATTTTCTTCTCTCTTTTCCTTTTGGAGCTCTAATTATACAGAAATTAGACATTTTCACCATATATTACATCCTTCTTATACTCTTCTCTTTATTTTCCATATCTTTTTCTCTCCATGCTCAGTCTGGATTCTTTCTTATGATCTATCTTCCAGTGCTTGGCTTATTCTACTGTTACCTCATCTATAATTTTTGTAACTTTTATTACTAAAATGTTCAGTTCTCAAATTCCAATTTTTTCTCAAATGTGCTATATATCTTTTAAAACAATTAATATTTATATCTTTGATCATGATAAGCATAGTTCTGGAGCCTCTGCAGGTCTGTTTCTATTGGTTTTTATGCATGTTGTCTTGTCCCTTTGTATGCTTAATTACCTTACTCTGCCAAACACTACATTTGAAATTTATTTTGTTGAGATAATTTGAGACTTAGGTTGCTATTATCTTTCTCCAAAATAAATTTTCCAATTGCTTCTGTTAGCCACCTGGGGTATTAGCAATTTAGAATCATTTTAATCTTTTTTCAGTGATTTGGATTTTCCCAGCCACGTACATGATTTGAAACTGAGTTGTCTGTGTAATGACTGGTGTACTTCCTGTCCACCCTTTTTCCTTGTACAGTCCTTTAAGATCCCAAACCAAAACATTAGTTTTTTTTTTTGCCATAGTCCCTACCATTGATTGTCCTAGATGCCAATATTTTTTTTTTTCTCATCAGTCCTGCAAACAGTCTCAAAGGAACTAATCAAACTCATGTCCACTTCTTTTGGATCATCAATGGTACCTAGTCCAAAAATGTCAAATTTCTGGATCTTGGTCCAGTAATTATTCATTACCCTGTTTGCAGTTCAGTTTTATTTCATATTTTATCTAGTTTTATTGTCATCAGTGGAAGGACAGTTCTGAATTACCTACTGTCACTACTGCTAAGTCCATTCCTATAGAAATTTTCAAGCTTGCCTTTTACTTCCTCAGAAGATAGCAAGCATAGTTTTGTAATCTGTGACTAGTAATAACAGAGCCTTGCAGTTCTAGTTTCTGCTTACTCATCACGACTTACTTACTTTTGGGCTTATCTTTTCACTATGGCTACTTGTCCTTGTAAAATTGTTTAACAGAAAGTATCTGAGGCCTAGAATGAAGGTGTCTTCTTCCAATGAGGATTTGTATTCTCTTCTAATTGATTCCTAAAGACACCACAAGTCAATCTAGGACAACTTTAAACTCAATTCACCATCTGAAATAATACAGGTGATGTGAATTTGAGCAGCAAATCTATGCCAGGGGTTGGACTATGGGTATAAATTCTGCATTGTGCCAAAGTGCTTTCTTCATAGTCCTGAGAGTGGGATGCAAAGGTTCATCATTATGTGATGGAGTAGGCTGATGTGGTCTTATCTTCATGAAAGGAAAATCGGAAAAATCTCCTATTAGACCTCATACTTAGGCAGCCCTTATACTTTTACTTTCATCACCTTACATGATGACGCCTGTAAACCACAACCCACATTTGCCAATCTGGCACATGTTTTTTGGGGCAATTAAGTTATAAGCACAACTTTCTAAATTCTTGCTTTTTCCTTGGACTGGGAATTCTTTAATTTCTTCTTAGCTATTTGATGCTTTTAAGAAAACTGCTTTCTTCCCCACCCAGCATTTTCAGATATTTTTGTCGGAAGAGTTGGTACCAGTACCCTAGACCAAAGTATGTTAGTAAACAGAAGCGGCTTAAGATATTTTTAAAAGCATAACACATAAATAAAGCTTACACACTTTTAATTTCTGAATGAAATCAGAAAACCCAAAAAAACAGAAGGAACCTGAAATGCATAGTAAGCACTACAAAACCCAGGTCTCCTCAGTTTCCTGACCCCTTCCATGACAAGAGCATTTCTATACATCACAAGTTTAATCCATTAGGTCTAAAGTAGTTCTCCGAACTTTAGAAAAATTATCTAAAGAAACACTGTGTCAAGTGATAGTAGAAAGCATCCATGTTTTGAGGTATAAATTAAGCAAATAAAAACCTCAAGATTCATCTCTCACCATTCCTCCATTAGTGCTTACACTTGCCCAAGTTCTACTGTCTTACCTTGTCTCTTCTAGACTGTCTTCAAATATCCTTCACTGGGTACCTGGCTTTGGCTCTAATGAGTTTGTTACTCCAGGCAGTTTTCCAAACAAAAAGGAATGGCTATTTACAATTCCTAGACTGAAATCATAAATATCATCAGCTGAATTACACTGAAATGTCAGTATTACTCTACAGAAGTCTTCATAAAGTGAGTGTGTCTTGGCTAGGTAAAAAGGATTTCAGTTTAAAAGGAGCAAAAGGATCTTATTGTAGGTAAGTCTAAACTCTTAGGTGGTCCTGCAGTGTATACTCTGAGGACAGCTTTACAGCAAGGTTCCTGACACAGACCATTTAGACTGGGAGCCAGACAACATTTTTCTCCCCCAAATTATAAGAAACCAGAGGTATTTCAGTAAATTGCCCCTTTGTGAAGGAAATAACTTTAGGTGAATTTTGATACTGAATACCTTTCTTATATAGATCATTTTGCCTTTTCCTCAAAAGTTCTATTACTTTAACCTAAAACAATATTCATGAGATAAGATACGTGTAGCAGTGTCTTCAAGCAATTGCCTTTTAATTCAAAGTACTCTATCCTTTACAAAAATAATCAGTATATAATAATTTTAAAAAAGATCAGAGATTTTTCCCAAAGCACACTGAATCTTTAAATATTGCATTCTAGCAAATGTGTGACAACTACCAGTTTCTGAACCTCTGGTATCCTGAAAGGGATGTGTTACACACAAGAACTGACTTTACAGCTCTGTCCTATTCAGTGAATAGGCTGCTTTCGGTTTCTTCAGATGACTGTACTATCTGATGCCAAAATGTAGTTGAGCACTACCTTATAAAGTTGGACATTCATATGCCTGAGAAACCCCACAATTCCACCATTGAGACATATGCCCTAGACTAGAGCAGTGATTCTCAAAATATGGTCCTTGGACTAGCAGCATCAATATCACTTAGGAACTTCTTAGGAATACAAATTCTCCAGACTCACCCTAAACCTACTTAATCAGAAATCTGGGGCAGGAGCCGGGGGCAGCAATCTGTGTTTTAACAAGTTCTCTAGGCAATTCTGATGCAGACGAAAGACTGAGACCCCCAACTTTAAAGAAATTCTTGTTTATTTACTCTGATACAAGAATGTTCGAGCAGCACTGTTTGCCCATGCTTGCGTGCACACTCTCTCTCTCTCTCACATACATACACACAAACTCTCTCTCTCTGAAATGTCCATTGTCAGAACAGATTTAAAAACTATAGTATTAATACAACGAAGGACTTACTCCACAGCAGAGAAAAGCAATGAAAAACAGCTATAAGGCTAAAAACTTAGAACCATAATTTTGACTGAAAAAATAATTGCAGAAGTCTATCGTACAATATTTTATGAAGGTCAAAACTAACTAACGTTATTTGACAATACATTTACGTGATAAAGCAATAAAGCTATTTCTAAAAAACAATGATACACCTTTAATTCTGTACAGTATTCCCTTTAAAGGAATCAGGAATGGGGTGAGAAAGGATCATATTGAGAACCACAAATGTAGTGGTAACAATCTTACTCCTAAATTGGGTGGTGAGTTCACAGCTGTTCACTGTATTTATATTATTTTTATTACAATTTCTTTTGTATATATCAAATATAACATAATAACCTTTATACCTAGAAAACAAAACAAAAAACCAAAAACTACAGCTAATAAATGAAAATAGCCATTACTTTAAATAGAAAATTAGAAACCACCTAAATATTATACTTTATGTAAAATGTGATATGTTCATTCCATTAAAGGTTTTTAAAGACACGATAAAGTATTTATGATAAAACAATGTAAAAAAGTCCAGTAAAATGTTTAGAAGAAGATACCATAAAATGTTATCAGTTGATATTACAGGAAGTTTTATTTCTTCTTTGTACATTTAACATTTTCCTATAGTGAATAATAAATACTTTAAAAATCACTGAGGATATTTAAATTATAATTGAGCTATTTAATGATTCTAAGTCATTAAAGAAAACTGCCAAATCTGTTGGAATCAGGGGATATTGGTGTTTGTAGAAATTTGGTTGTGATTTATTAGGCTTTATAATTCAAAGTTTTCTATTTTCTGCTATAGAGTCATACATCTTTATTATTGTGATTCCTGACAAAATAATTTCAGTTTGTTTGTGTGGGGAAAATATGACTGAGGAAACCATGATCTAAAGAGGACTTCAATTTAAAAAACCTGAAAATAACTTCATTTAAACAACTGAAAAGAACAAAAGTAAAAAAAAAAAAGTACATCTATTATTAACTAGCTTTAAAAAACAGAAAAAAGGCATATACTGAGTCTGCCTTATAGCTCTATGTACTGTCATAGTGAGAAAGGATCACAAAGATTAAGGTTAAAAAACCAGAGATTAGTTACACACCTCTTTTTCCAGTATTCTAGTGATCTCTCCTAGGGTCCGATCCAAAGCAGACACTTTATTGTTCGCCCATGAGCCACTGTCTTGTACTTGCAGTTGTTTTAGAAGATCTTTGGCTAATCGCTGAAGCCTTTAATACCAAATGAAAGGAAAGAATGACATTAATGAATTAGACTATAATGCTTCATTTCCCAAAATATCTTGAAACACAAGTTACTTTGAGTATTGTATTTGAAAATGCTTCACAGAGCACCTGAGGGGAGAAAAAAGCAGACAACCAATAAAGCTGGTGTTATTTTATATTCATGACCACCAATCCACTCTTCATGGCACAAAACAGAACTAAAGGATAATATTATCAATCTACAGGTTTAGCTAGACCAATTGATGCCTTTAGTTTCTATAAGATTCTTAAATCGGAACAGAATTAGGAATCGGGAGAAGGTGAGAGGATGATAGCAGAGAAAATGAGTATAAGAACCTGAGCAGGTTTTTATACTTTGATTTAAAACTTCAAATAGGTTTGGATATTATTAGCTTTATAAACTCTCAGAAAGCTGAACTTCCAAATGTTTGTTTACAGGCAGTTTGGGGATTGTCTGCTACTGCTCATATCATTTACTTAGACGAGAACACTTATTTGCTTTCCACCAAGAAATACCACATTATACCTAGACTATAAGAGTCTTCATTCAGATCACTGTGTGCATTACTTCTTTCTGGCCCCTACCTGGTTTCATGCACCTCACTCTTGGAGCAAGCCTCCTCTGCTTTCCACTTATTTGCTTGAGAATCCACTAACAGATGCTCACCAGATCTCCCCACTTTTCCCCTATATATCATCCCCGTTGCCTTAAATTTTTATCTGTGGTAGATTTCACAGTACATCATTATAATCATTTTCTTGCAAATGTCCTACATTTCCTCTCTATTGTTCTGTTTTTCACTCTTCTTAGACAAACCCCAGCACTGGTAACAATGTTTGTTTAGCTCTTACTATGGGCCAGGCGCCATTCTCAATGTTTTGCAGGCATTAATTTCTTTAGCTGGATTAATGAAAACAACTGCCAGACTTCTCCATTTCTGAATCTGGCGGGTGTAGGGGTGGTGGGGGGAGTCAGACCATGCAAAATACTGGTAGGACTACTGATTCAAGATCTTACTAAATCTCTCTAGGGTGTTCATTCTCCCACTGTCCACAAAGATTTGCTTCATACATTCCCCACTCTCTTCAAAACTCCACCCTTTCCTTTCTCTCTCTTGCTTTCATAAGATGATCCTACATTTCAAAGAGAAAATAGAAGTTATTGGAACAAGAAAATTTTCACTTTCGGCCATAAAATCTACAAGCTTATCTGCATTTCACCCATCTTCTTCTTTGTTCCTCTTATTACAGTCATTCCTTCCAGGCAGGACTAATTTCACCACACAGGATGTATGCATGAGATCTTTCTGGATCTCAAGCTCTCTCTTCTTCCTGTCTCAGGTCTTTCTGCAAATGTTCTTCATCTTTTCCTTCTGAAATGCTTCCTCCACTTCCACATTACCTAGAACATTACTATTTATCCCTCGGCTCTTAGCACAAACATTACTTTCTCTGATTTGATTATTTCTTCAAAGCACTCATCACAAGAGAATTAAAAATACTTACTGAACTAACTGTTTAATGTGTGCTTCTTCTGTGCAAAGCTTTACAAGGGAATTTCCTGAAGTGATAGAAATGTTCTATATTTGCACTGTCCAACATGGTGGCTAGAAGCTATTGTATTGAACAGTACAGAAGCAGAGTATTAACTTCATGAGAGAGGTGATCGCCTATCTCCTCACTGCTTTATCCTTATGTAACATGCTACTTTTACAGAAGTACACTCATTAGATATTTAATAAATTCATGTCCTACAGGGAAAACTTCCTCTTTACATTAATTTTAACAATATCCAGACCAGGGATGGTGGTTCATGCTTGTAATCCCAGCACTTTGGGAGGTCAAGGCAGGAGGTTCACTTGAAGCCAGGAATCTGAGATCAGCCTGGGTAACAAAGCAAGACCTAGTTTCTACAAAAAATAAATAATTAGCTGGCAATGGTGGCGTGCACCTGTAGTCCTAGCTACTCAGGAGGCTTAGGTGGGAGGACTGCTTAAGTTTCGGCGTTCTAGACTGCAGTGAGCTTACACCACTGTGCTCCAGCCCAGGCAAGAGAGTGAGACCTCCATCTCTAAAAAGAAAAAAACCCAATAACTTCATAGGTTACAAAATACTTTCATGTACATGATCCTATTTAATCCTCTCAACAATGCTGTCAATTAGTATTAGCCCTATTTGAAAATGCAAAAACTGATGCAGAGCAAGATAGCCAAATGGAAGCCTTCACAGATGTCCTCCATACAAGAACACCAAATTGAACAACTATCCACATAAAAACATATCTTAAAAATACTGCATGTTGGAATTGAACAATGAGATCACTTGGACATAGGAAGGGGAACATCACACACCGGGTCCTATTGTGGGGAGGGGGGAGG
>NW_012102488.1:946552-947552 GCF_000951045.1 Mandrillus leucophaeus
TGAAAGAAAAGGATGTTAATAAGCAATATGAAAACAATAACTGGACAGAATCCTGAGGCTCCCATTCCAGGCCCTAGCTCCTGGATGGTATTTTAAGACATATCCTGGGCAAAAATGGAATGGGCTACCTTAAAGGGAAAGACCCAGTCCTGGAAGGATTTGTCATCTGCTGACAAAAGAGTACTTGGGCCCTGACGAGTTAGCAGTGGTAGCCAGGAAGCACTCGCCAAGGGCCTTGGGTGAGACTCAGAGACATGATGGCTTCAGATGGGATACAGCACATTCCCAGCTGTGGTGGCTACGGGAGAGACTACTTCTGCTTGAGAAAAGGGGAGGGAAGAGTAAGGGAACTTTGTTTTGCAGCTTAGGTATCAGCTTGACCACAGTCGGGTAGAGCAATAAATGGGTTCTTGAGGTCCCTGATTCCCCAGGCCTTGGCTCTTGGACGGTATTTCTGAACCTGACCTGGGCCACAGGGGAGCCGCTGTCTTGAACGGAAAGGCCCAGGTCAGGCAGCATACACCACAAACTGAATGAAGAGCCCTTGGGCTTGAGTGAACACTGGCAGTAGCCAGGCAGTACTCACCATGGGCCTGGGGTGGTAGCGGCCACAGAAAGAGACTCCTATGACTACAGAAAGGGGAGGGAAGAGTGGGAAGGACTTTGTCTTGTGGTTTGGGTGTCAACTCAACCACAGTAGAACAGAGCACTAGGTTGATTCCTAATGTTTCTGACTCTAGGCCCTGGCTCCTGGATGGCACATCTGGACCTGCTCAGGTCAGGTAGAACTTGCTGCACTGAAGGGAGATACATAACCCTGGCCGGTTTTGCCACCTGCTGATTGTAGAGCCCTAGGGAGACTTCAGCAAACAAAGGTGGTAGCCAGGCAGTGGTTACTGCAAGCCTTGGGAGAGACACAGTAATCTGTGCTTCAGGTCTGACCTAGCACAGGCCCAGTGGTGGGGGCTACAGGGGTGCTTGTGTCAACCTTCATCCAGCT
>NW_012102488.1:955027-966747 GCF_000951045.1 Mandrillus leucophaeus
GGTGCAGCACACCAACATGGCACATGTATACATATGTAACAAACCTGCACGTTGTGCACATGTACCCTAGAATTTAAAGTATAAAAAAAAAAAAAGAACCAAAAGTTGCGTGAATCACCACAGTACCTGGTTTTAACTTCGTATCACTGAAAAAGGCACTGAAGAGGTAGGAAAGACAGTTTTGAAATGCTGATGCCACTCCTCCGTCATCCCCCAGCAGTCACCCTGTGGTGCAGACAAAGAGTCTATGCACTTGGGAGACAGGAAGCACAGTGACAGAGGGACTTTGCATTGGAACTCAGTGCTAGCCTGTTACAGTGGAAAGCAACAGGACAGAATTCAGCTGGCCCCCACAGAGAGAGCATTTAGACTAGCCTTAGAGAGCAGGGAATCGCCCATCCCAGCAGTCGGAACTTGAGCTCCAGCAAGCCTTGTTACTGCAGGTTAAAGTGTTCTGGGGATCTAAATAAACTTGAAAGGAGGTTTAAGCCACAAGAACTGCAATTCCTGGGCAAGTCCTGGCGTTGTGCTGGGCTCGGAGTCAGTGAACTTGGGAAGAACGTGACCTATGAGACCAGCCAGGGCAGCCAAGGGAGTGTTTGCACCCACTGCCCCCAACCCCAGGCAGCTCACAACTCTGGTACAGATTCCTTCCCTATGCTTGAGTAAAGGGGAGGGAAGAGTAAAGAGGACTCTGTGCCAGGCACAGTGGCTCATACCTATAATCCCAGTGCTTTGGGAGGCTGAGGCAGGAGGATTGCTTGGGCCCAGGAGTTCGAGACCAGCCTGGGCAACATGGTGAAAGCCTGTCTCTACCAAAAAATACAAAAATTAGCTGGGTGTGGTGGCACACACTTGTAGTCCCACCTACTCGGGAGGCTGATGAGGCAGGATCAATTGAGTTTCAAAAGTCAAGGTGGCAGTAAGCTATGATTTCATGCTACTGTACTCTAGCCTGGGTGAAAAAGCAAGACCCTGTCTCGAAAAAAAAAAAAAAAAAAAAAGAGGACTTTGTCTTGCAACTTGGAAACCAGCTCAGCCATAGGAGGACAGAATAACTGGACAGAATCCTGAGGCTCCCATTCCAGGCCCTAGCTCCTGGATGGTATTTTAAGACATATCCTGGGCAAAAATGGAATGGGCTACCTTAAAGGGAAAGACCCAGTCCTGGAAGGATTTGTCATCTGCTGACAAAAGAGTACTTGGGCCCTGACGAGTTAGCAGTGGTAGCCAGGAAGCACTCGCCAAGGGCCTTGGGTGAGACTCAGAGACATGATGGCTTCAGATGGGATACAGCACATTCCCAGCTGTGGTGGCTACGGGAGAGACTACTTCTGCTTGAGAAAAGGGGAGGGAAGAGTAAGGGAACTTTGTTTTGCAGCTTAGGTATCAGCTTGACCACAGTCGGGTAGAGCAATAAATGGGTTCTTGAGGTCCCTGATTCCCCAGGCCTTGGCTCTTGGACGGTATTTCTGAACCTGACCTGGGCCACAGGGGAGCCGCTGTCTTGAACGGAAAGGCCCAGGTCAGGCAGCATACACCACAAACTGAATGAAGAGCCCTTGGGCTTGAGTGAACACTGGCAGTAGCCAGGCAGTACTCACCATGGGCCTGGGGTGGTAGCGGCCACAGAAAGAGACTCCTATGACTACAGAAAGGGGAGGGAAGAGTGGGAAGGACTTTGTCTTGTGGTTTGGGTGTCAACTCAACCACAGTAGAACAGAGCACTAGGTTGATTCCTAATGTTTCTGACTCTAGGCCCTGGCTCCTGGATGGCACATCTGGACCTGCTCAGGTCAGGTAGAACTTGCTGCACTGAAGGGAGATACATAACCCTGGCCGGTTTTGCCACCTGCTGATTGTAGAGCCCTAGGGAGACTTCAGCAAACAAAGGTGGTAGCCAGGCAGTGGTTACTGCAAGCTTTGGGAGAGACACAGTAATCTGTGCTTCAGGTCTGACCTAGCACAGGCCCAGTGGTGGGGGCTACAGGGGTGCTTGTGTCAACCTTCATCCAGCTGCAAGTAGCTCAGAACAGAGAGAGAGACTCCATTTGTTTGGGAGAAAATAAGGGAAGAGAACAAGAATTTCTGCCTGGTTGTCCAGAAAATTCTGGATCTTATCCAAGACCACCAAGGCAGTACCTCTACGAGTCTATAAGAGTCATAGTGTTACTGGGCTTGGGGTTCCCCCAAATGCAGATATAACTGCGGTGGCCAATAACTTAGGTTTCAACACCCAAGTCCCTTTGGATACCTGGAAAGCATTCCCAAGAAGGACGGGGACAGACAAGCCAACACTGTGAAGACTACAATAAATACCTAACTCTTCAATGCCAGACACCTACAAACACCCAATATGATCTCACCTAATGAACTAAATAAGGAACCAGGGACCAATCCTGGAGAAACAGAGACAAGTGACCTTTCCGGCAGAGAATTCAAAATAGTTGTTTTGATGAAACTCAAAGAAATTCAAGATAACAGACAGAAGGAATTCAGAATTCTATCAGATACATTTAGCGAAGAGATGAAAATAATTAAAAATAATCTTTGGGAGGCCAAGGCAGGCAGATCTACAAGGTCAGGAGATCGAGACTATCCTGGCTAACACGTTGAAACCCTGTCTTGACTAAAAATACAAAAAATTAGCTGGGTATGATGGCAGCCACCTATAATTCCAGCTAGTCAGTAGCTGAGGCAGGAGAATGGCGTGAACCCAGGAGGCGGAGCTTGCAGTGAGCCAAGGTCGCACCACTGCACTCCAGCCTGGGTGACAGAGCAAGACCCCGTCTCAAAATAAATAAATAAATAAATAATAATCAAGCAGAATCTCTGGAGGTGAAAAATGCAACTGACCTACTGAAGAATGTATCAGAGTCTCTTACCAGCAGAAATGATCAAGCAGAAGAAAGAATTAGTGACCCTGAAGACAGGCTATTTGAAAACAGAGGAGACAAAGAGAAGGTAGAGAGAAAGACCAGGCAGAAAGTTTACTCAAAGGGATAATAACAGAACTTGGGAAACCTAGAGAAAGGTATCAACAATCAAGTACAAAAAAGTTACAGAACTAGATTTAACCCAAATAAGATTATATCAAGACATTTAATATGCAAACTCCCAAAGGTCAAGGATTTTAAAAAGCATTCTATAGAGGCCAGGCACAGTGACTCATGCCTGTAATTCCAGCACTTTGGGAGACCAAGGCAGGCAGATCACCTAAGGCCAGGAGATCGAGACCAGTCTGGCCAACGTGGCAAAACCCCGTCTCTACTAAAAATACAAAAATTAGCTGGCATGGTGGCACACACCTGTAATCCCAGCTACTCAGGGAGCTGAGGCACGAGAATTGCTTGAACCTGGGAGGCAGAGGTTGCAGTAAGCTGAGATTGTACCACTGCACTCTAGCCTGGGTGACAGAGTGAGGTTCTGTCTAAATAAATAAAATAGCATTCTAAAAGCAAGAAAAAAGAAATAACATAAAATGGAGCTCCAATATGGCTGTGGCAGCACACTTTTCAGTGGAAACTTTAAAGGCCAGGAGACAGTGGCATTTTGTTATTTATTTAAAGAGTTGAAGGAAAAAACCTTTTATTTGAGAATATTATATCCAGCAAAAATATCCTTCAAACATGAAGGAGAAATAAAGACTTCCCCAGAAAAACAAAAGCTGAGGAATTTCATCAACACAGGATCTTTCCTATATGAAATGCTAGCAAATTATTCAACATGAAAGAAAAGGATGTTAATAAGCAATATGAAAACATCCGAAGGTGCAAAACTCACTGGTAATAGTAAGCACACAGAAAAACACAGACTATTATAACACTATAATTGTAGTATGTAAACTATTCATATTGTGAGTAGAAAGACTAAAAGATGAACCAATAAAAAATAACTACGTTTTAAGATATAGTACAAAAAGTGAAAAAGCAGAGGGATGAAGTTAAAATGTAAAGTTTTTATTAGTTTTTCCTTTGCTTGTTATTTAGTTTCTTTATGCAATTGGTGTTAAGTTGTCATCAGTTTAAAATAATGGGTTATAAAATATCAATTGCAAGCTTCGTGGTAACCTCAAACCAAAAACCACACAACAGATTCATATAAATAAAAGCAAGAAATCAAAACACATTGCTAAAGAAAAATTACCTTCACTACGAGAAACGAAGAAAAGAGGGAAAAGACCACAAAGTAACCAGAAAACAAATAACAAAATGGCATAAGTCCTTACTTATCAATAACTGGATGTAAATGGAATAAGCTCTTCAATCAAAAGACATGCAATGGCTGAATGGATTAAAACAAGAAGATCCAACTATTTGTTGCCTCCAAGAAACACACTTCTCCTATAAAGCCACAGACTGAAAATAAAGGGATGGAAAAACATATTACATGAAAATGGAAACCAAACAAGAGTACAAGTAGCTATACTTATATTAGAAAAAATACATTTCAAGACAAAACTATAGAGACAAATAATGTCATTATACAATAATAAAAGGGTCAATTCAGTAAAACAATATAATAATTATAAATATACATGCACTGAATACTGGAGCACACAGATATGTAAAGCAAGTATGATTAGAACTAAAGAGAGAGACAGGCCCCAATACAGTAACAGCTGGAGACTTCAGCGCCCCACTTTTAGCACTGGACAGATCATCCAGACAGAATATCAACAAAGAAACACTGGATTTAATCTAAAACATAAACAAAATGGACCTAATAGATATTTACAGAACATTTCATCCAATGGCTGAAGAATACACATTCTTCTCCTTAGCACATGGATCGTTCTCATGAACAGATCAAGTGTTGGACCACAAAATAAGTCTCAAAAACTTCAAAAACCTGAAATTATATCAATAGTCTTCTCTGACAAAACTAGAATAAAACTAGAAATCAATAAGAAGAATTTTGGAAACTATACAAACACATGGAAATTAAACCACATGGTCCTGAATGACCAGTGGGTTAATGCAGAAGTTGATAAAAAAATCAGTAATTTTCTTGAAACAGCTGTGTGTGGTGGCTGAAGTCTGTAATCCTAGCACTTTGGGAGGCTAAGATAGAAGGACCCCTTGAAGCCAGGAGTTTGAGGCTAGTCTGAACAGGAAAGCAAGACCCCATCTCCACACATAAAAAAAAAATTCTTGAAAATATTATAATGGAAACATAATATAACAAGACCTATAGTGTTATATTATATTATAAGGATATAGTGAAAGCAGTACTAAGAGGAAAGTTTATACCTATAAGCATTTATATCAAAAAAGTAGAAAAACTTAAAATAAAAAACCTATAGCTACATCTTAAAGAGCTAGAAAAGCAAGAACAATCCAAACCCCAAATTAGTAGAAGAAAAGAAATTACAAAGATCAGAGCAGAAATGAATGGAATTGAAAGAAAATAATATAATCAGTGAAATAAGAAGTTTGTTTTTTGAAAAGATAAAATCAACAAACCTTTAGTCAGACTAAGAAGAAAAAGACACAAATAAATAAAATCAGAGATGAAAAAAGAGACATTACAACCAAAACCACAGAAATTTAAAGGATCATTAGAGGCTACCATGAGCAACTACATGTCAATAAATTGGAAAGCCTAGCAGAAATAAGTAAATTCCTACACATATACAACCAACCAAGGCTGAACTACGAAGAAATCTAAAATCTGAAGAGACCAATAACAACTAATGTGATTGAAGCCATAACAAAAAGTCTCCCAGAAAAAAAAAAAAAAAAGTCCAGGACCTGATGGCTTCACTGCTGAGTTTAACCAGATATTTAAAGAAGTAATATCAATCTTACTCAAACAATTCTAAAAAGTGGAGGAGAAGAGAATATTTTCAAACTCATTCTAGGAGGTCAGTATTATCCTGATATCAAAACCAGACAAAGACACACAAAAAGAAAACTATAGGTCAATATCCCTGATGAACATTGATATAAAAATCCTCAACAAAATACAAGCAAATGGAATTCAACAACACATTAAAAAGATCATTCATCGTGACCAAATGAGATTTATCCCAAGGATGCAAGGATGGTTCAACATATGCAAAGCAATGTGATACATCATATCAACAGAATGAAGGACAAAAACAACATAATCATTTCAAAGGATGCTGAAAAAGCAAGACAGAGTCTTGCTCTGTTGCCCAGGCTGGAGTGCAGTGGTGTGACTCAGCTCACTATAACCTCTGCCTCCCAGGTTCAAGCCATTCTCGTACCTCAGCCTCCCGACTAGCTGGAACTACAGGCTCACACCACCATGCCCAGCTAAGCTTTTGTATTTTAGTAGAGAAGGGGTTTCACCATGTTGCCCAGGCTGGTCTCAAACTCCTGAGCTCAGGCAATCCACCTGCCACAGCCTCCCAATGTGCCAGGATTACAGGTGTGAGCCACCATGCCTGGTCTGAAAAAGCATTTGATAAAATTCAATGTTCATTCATGATAAAAACCTTCAAAAAACTGTATATAGAAGGAACATACCTCAACACAATAAAAAACATATATGACAGACACAGAGCTAGTATACTGAACAGAGAAATGCTAAAAGCCTTTCCTCTAAGAACTGAAACAAAACAAGGATACCTAATTTCACCACCGTTATTTAACATACTCCTGGAAGTCCTACTTAGACCAACTGGACAAGAGAAAGAAATGAAGGGCATCCAAATTGAAAAATAAAAAGTCAAATTATCCTTATTTGCAGATGATATGATCTTATGTTTGGAAAAACCTAAAGACTCCACCAAAAAACTATTAGAACTAATAAACAAATTCAGTAAAACTGCAGGATATAAAATCAACATATGAAAATCACTAACATTTCCACATCCCGACAGCAAACAATCTGAAAAAGTCAAGAAACTAATCGTATTTACAATAGCTTCAAATAAAACAAAACACCTAGAAATTAACCAAAGAAATAAATGATCTCTACAATGAAAACTATACAACACTGATGTAAGAAACTGAAGAAGACACAAATAAATGGAAAGGTATTCCATGTTCATGGAATGAAAGAATATTGTTAAAATGTCTATACTATCTAAAGTAATCTACAGTTTCAATGTAATCTCTATCAAAATACCAATGAAATAAGTATTTTTCTATTTCACAGAAATTGAAAAAGCAATCCTAAAACCTATATGGAAGTACAAAGGATGCAAAATAGCCAAAGCTATTCTGAGCAAAAATAACAAAACAGAAGGAGTCACGCTATTTGACCTCAAAAGTATACTACAAAGCTATAGTAACCAAAACAGCATGGTACTTACATAAATACAGATACATAGTCCAGTGGAACAGAATAGAGAACGTGGAAACAAATCCTTACATCTATGGAGAACTCATTTTTGACAATGTCACGAAGAATATACATTGAGGAAAAGACAGTCTCAGGACAGTCCCTTCAATAAATGGTGCTGAAAAAACTGGATATCCATATTCAAAAGAATGAAACTAGTAACCTATCTCTTGTCATATACAAAAATCAAATCAAAGGGAATTAAAGACTTAAATTTAAGACCTCAAGCTATGAAACTATTACAAGAAAACACTAAAGAAATTCTCCAGTACATTGGACTGAGCAAAGATTTCTTGAGTATAGGCCAGGTGCGGTGGCTCACTCCTGTAATCCCAGCACTTTGGGAGGCTAAGGCGGGCGGATCACGAGGTCAGGAATTCGAGACCAGTCTGGTCAACATAATGAAACCCTGTCTCTACCAAAAATAAAAAAATTAGCCAGACATGGTGGCATGTGGCTGTAGGCCCAGCTACTCAGGAGGCCGAGGCAAGAGATTTGCTTGAACCTGGAAGGCGGAGGTTGCAGTGAGCCGAGATTGAGTCACTGCACTCCAGCCCGGGCAACAGAGTGAGACACTGACTCAAAAAAAAAAAGAAAAAAAAATCTTGAGTGTAATCCCATAAGCATGGGCAACCAAAGCAAAAAATGGACAAATGGGATCACATCAAGTTAAAAAGCTTCTGCATAGCAGAGGAAAGAATCAACAAAGTGACGAAACAACCCACAGAATGGGAGAAAATATTTACAAACTATCCGTCTGACAACGGTGTAACAACCAGAATATATAAGAGCTCAAAGAACTCTGTGGGAAAAAAAAAATCTAATAATCTTATTTAAAAATGGGCAAAAGATCTGAATAGACATTTCGCAAGAGAAGACATACAAATGGCACACAGGTGTATGAAAAGGTGCTCAACATCACTGATAACAGAAAAATGCAAATCAAAACTACAATGAGATATCATCTCACCCCAGTTAAAATGGCTTTTATCCAAAAGGCAATAACAAATGCTGGTGAGGGTGTGGAGAAAAGGGAACCCTCATGCACTATTGGTAGGAATGTACTATAAATTAGTAAAACCACTATGAAGAACAGTTTCGAGGTTTCTCAAAAAACTAGAAACAGAGCTACCATATGATCCAGCAATCCCACTGGTGGGTATATACCCAGAAGAAAAATCAGTATATCGAAGAGGTATCTGTTCTCCCATGTTTATTGCAGCACTATTCATAACAGCCAAGATTTGGAAGCAACCTAAGTGTCCACCAAGAGATAAACTGATAAAGAAAACGTGGTATATATACAGAATGGAATATATTCACCAATAAAAAGGAATGAGATCTTAGCATCTGCAACAACACAGGTGGAACTGGAGGTCATTATGTTAAGTGAAATAAACCAGGTGAAGTAAGACAAACTTTCCTTGTTTTCACTTATGTTTGGGAGCTAAAAATTACAACTGAATTCATGGAGACAGAGAGTAGATTGACGGTTATCAGAGGCTGGGAAGGGTAGTGGGGAAGTGGGAGTCATTAATAAGTACAAAAATATAGTTAGACAGAATGAATCAGATCTAGTATTTGATACCATAACAGAGTGACTAAGGTCAACAATTTATTGTAAGTAACTAAAGGAGTATAATTGGATTGTTTGTGACACAAAGAGAGGATAAATGCTTCAGGTGATGGACATCCCATTTACCCTGAGGTGATTATTATGCATTATATACCTGTATCAAAATATCTCATGTACCCATAAACATATACACCTACTATGTGCCCACAAAAATTAAAACTAAAAAAATGCAAAATCTAAGGCTCAAGATAGTTAGGCAACCTTCCCAAGGTCATACAGTTGGTAAAATGTACTATAGAACTTGAAACCTAAGCCTTTAATCTTCAAATCTTATGCTTTTGCGATCATACCATATTAGTCAATTTAATTTTTAATTTTTTTTTTTTTTGAAAAGACAGGGTCTCACTATGTTGCCCACACTGTTCTTGAACTCCTGGGCTCAAGTGATCCTCCTACCTCAGCCTCCCAAAGTGCCTGGTAATATTACAGGTGTGAGCCCACCATGCCCAGCCTCAATTTAAATAAGAAAGTTCTATTCACAAAAGACTATATTCCTAGAATACAATTTCAACTAAAAATTTATGTAAACGTTAAAATTTTTCAAAGAATACAACAACAAATGCAACTGAAAAAGGCACTGGTGAACTTCAGTTTAAGCCTCAGCTACTTACATGAAGCTTACTTTGATAAGTCAAAGAATAGAAATAAAAACTCTAAAATCAGAAGTACCTATACTTGAATTCTGGCTCCAGCACATACCATGTGTATAAACCCTGGGGAGGTTATTTAACTTCTCTGAATCTCAGTTTCTTCATCTTAAAAGTCAGGACAATCTATATTTCCTTTCAGAGCTTTAGGAGGTTCGAAATGATTACTATGACAATCCTGACACCACACACTAAAGTAGACATTCAATAAATGGTCAACTATTACTACTATTCACTGATAGTATATCTCAATCTAACAAATGGAAAAATAGAATATTAAAAATAAAAAAAAAAGAGTAATGGCAGCATACTTCTTTTACCTTCCAATCAAATATGGACTAGAGTCACATCCAATTAAAGTTACTGACCTTATGTGGAAGATGATTGGCAGTGAACTTCACTGTGTGATAGGTAAGTAGCCAATGTCTGCGTACCATGTAACTAAAT
Organism: Mandrillus leucophaeus; assembly: GCF_000951045.1. Lineage (NCBI taxonomy): Eukaryota > Metazoa > Chordata > Mammalia > Primates > Cercopithecidae > Mandrillus > Mandrillus leucophaeus. The sequence goes on from NW_012102488.1 coordinate 965,072, forward strand.
ATCCAGCCACAGCAACAGGTATATATGAATTTAGCACTATTCTTACCAAGAATGCTGACATTTGACTGAAAATCAGTACTGAGGGAGGCACAAGGACCATTTTAATTCACAGAATACAAGAGGCTTGTATTTCACCCTGAGGTAAATCAATTCTGATCCTATCCTTCAAGGAAGAATGCCAAATCAAAGTGATGCTTTGGTAATATGAGCTACACCCGTCTCATTCCCTGCCTTCACAGAAGTACAACAAATAAAACAGTCCCTGTCAAGAAAAAAAGCACTAGATTTTAATTCATGCAATAAATAATTATAGAATGTCAGAGAAGTCAAGCTCTGAGAGCTATATTTTCCTCACAGTGCAAAAACAGGAGCTACTTAGAGAGTGCAGTTTTTAACACAGAAATTTTTATTTTGATTCCTTCTGGCAGATAATTTTTCTAGCATAAAAAGGAGAAGTGAAGGCATTGTAACTCCCAACACAGGAATATGAGAAGTATCTGTCAGGTAAATGGCTTTGTGAATAATGCTGTAAGATCAAATATTTTCTTCTTAAAACTGGAACAAATTTCAGCAACTCTAAGCTCAAGTCTGTCATTGGTAAATGTGAAACGTAAAAGTATCTCTCCCAGGATTCCTAACTTTTACCTAACTTTTATCACAGTCAAGTCTGCTTGGGATGGTGGGGTGGTCCACTAGGATCATTTAGAAGATTTGTAAAAGTACAAGAAAAGATACTTGGTCCATTTAGGAACTAAGATTGTTCTTTAGCATAATGGATAGGAAGATATAAATTCATTAACTTTTCATCTCCTCTATTTGGAAGGTACATGGTCTAAATTTAGAGCTATTTTTAGACATTCATATCTGGAATTAATCAAATAAATTTAGGGCTATATTTAGTCATTCAGATCAGGAATTAGCCATTCCCCAAGAAGTTCTTGTTTCTTTTACTGAGAAAAGGTATTTCAAACCCCAAATCAATGAGCACTAGAGCTGCTCTTTGCTACAGAGTTGGGCATTCTTTTCATGCCTTGTCATTGAACAGAGCTAGAAAATAAATATATGTGTATATACACATGCATACATATATATGGGTATATAAATGCATGTGTGTGTATTACATATACAGTCACCCTTGGTATTTGTTTGGGGATGGTTTCACTATCCGCAGATGGATACCAAAATCAGATGCTGAAGTCTACTATATATCAGGGATATTGGTCTGTTCATCAGGGATATTTGTCTGTAGTTTTCTTTTTTGTTAGGTTCTTTCCTGGTTTTGATATTAGGGTGATACTGGCTTCACAGAATGATTTAGGGAGGATTCCCTCTTTCTCTATCTTGTGGAACATTGTCACTAGAATTGCTACCAATTCTTCTTTGAATGTCTGATAGAATTCAGCTGTGAATCTGTCTGGTCCTGGACTTTTCTGTTGTTGTTGGTAATTTTTAAAATCACCATTAAATCTCGCTGCTTGTTATTTGTCTGTTCAGCTTTCTAATTCTTCCTGATTTAAGCTAGGAGGGTTGTATCTTTTCAGAAATGTATCCATCTCCTCTAGGTTTTCTAGTTTATGAACGTAAAGGTGTTCATAGTACCCTTGAATGATCTTTTGTATTTCTGTGGTGTCAGTTGTAATATCTCCCGTTTTGTGATTGAGCTTATTTGGATCTTC
>NW_012102488.1:967247-967884 GCF_000951045.1 Mandrillus leucophaeus
GTAGTAGTAGTAGTAGTAGTAGTAGTAGTAGTAGTAGTGGTAGTTTCATAAATTTGGGAACTCCAGGGTTAGGTGCATATATGTTTAGGATTGTGATATTTTCCTATTGTACGTCTTTCATCATTATATAATGTCCCTCTTTGTCTTTTTTAACCGCTGTTGCTTTGAAGTTTGTTTTGTCTGACGTAAGAATAGCCACTCCTGTTCGCTTTTGGTTTCCATTAGCATGGAATGTCTTTTTCTACCCCTTTACCTTAAGTTTATGTGAGTCCTTATGAGTTAGGTGAGTCTCTTGAAGGCAGCAATACTTGGTTAGTGAATTCTTACCCATTCTGCAATTCTGTATCTTTTGAGTGGAGCATTTACACCATTTACATTCGACATGAGTATTGAGATGTGAGGTACTATCCATTTGTGCTGTTGGTTGCCTGTATAACTTGTTTGTCCTTTAAGTTGTATTTTTGTTTTATAGGTCCTGTGAGATGTATGCTTTAAAGAGGTTCTGTTTTGATGTGTTTCTAGGATTTGTTGCAAGATTTAGAACTCCTTGGCCAGGTGCGGTGGCTCACGCCTATAATCCTAGCACTTTGGGAGGCTGAGGCGGGCAGATCACGAGGTCAGAGATCAAGACCATCCT
>NW_012102488.1:967934-968914 GCF_000951045.1 Mandrillus leucophaeus
GTTTATGAACGTAAAGGTGTTCATAGTACCCTTGAATGATCTTTTGTATTTCTGTGGTGTCAGTTGTAATATCTCCCGTTTTGTGATTGAGCTTATTTGGATCTTCCCAATCAATAGAATTAATGGTCTATTAATTTTATTTATCTTTTCAAAGAACCAGCGTTTTGTTTCATTTATCTGTTGTGTATATATATATATATATATTTTTTTGTTTTGTTTCTATTTCATTTACTTCTCTTCTTATCTTGGTTATTTCTTTTCTTCTGCTGGGTTTGGTTTTGGTTTGTTCTTGCTTCTCTAGTTCATTGAGGTGTGTGATCTTAGATTGTCTATTTGTGCTCTTTTAGACTTTTTCATGGAGGCATTTAAGACTATGAACTTTCCTCTTTGCACTGCCTTTGCTGTATCCCAGAGGTTTTGATAGGTTGTGTCACTGTTATTTTTCATTTCAAAGAATATTTTAATTTCCATCTTGATTTCATTGTTGATCCAATGATCATTCAGGAGCAGGTTATTTAATTTCCATGTATTTGTATGGTTTTGAACATTCCTTTTGGAGTTGATTTCCAATTTTATTCCACTGTGGTCTGAGAGAGTACATGATATAATTACAATTTTCTTAAATTTATTGAGACTTGTTTTGTGGCCTATCATATGGTCTATCTTGGAGAAAGTTCCATGCAACTGATCAATAGAATGTATATTCTGTGACTGTTGGGTAGAAATATCTGTTAAGTCCCTTTGTTCTAGGGTATAGTTTAAATACATGGTTTCCTTGTTGACTTTCTGTCTTCATGACCTATCTAGTGCTGTCAGTGGAGTAATGAAGTCCCCCACTATTACTGTGCTACTATCTCTCTCATTTCTTAGGTGGTGGTGGTGGTGGTGGTAGTAGTAGTAGTAGTAGTAGTAGTAGTAGTAGTGGTAGTTTCATAAATTTGGGTAGTAGTAGTAGTAGTAGTAGTAGTAGTAGTAGTAGT